>NW_024509877.1:1190423-1302712 GCF_017590135.1 Pyrgilauda ruficollis | reverse complement strand
AGGGGTGGGGTGGGGGGAAGGAGGAGGAGGCTACAGGAAAACTAAATTTGTACAACAACCAAGTAAAATAAAACATATCATGCAAAACGCTGAGCTCATGACAGTACATCCTTAAAGTGCAAAGGGTTAAGAAAGGCAATCCTATTATGAATGAAAATTGCTCTGTAGCTGTTGCCATTCCTTTGGCACTGGTGCAGTTAATTAACACTAAAGCAGCCTGTAATTTACAGAGTTGCATTTTCTTAAGAACACACCCAGTCTACAGTTAATACAGGTAATTCTCTGAGACTTGCAAAAGTACTACAAGGAAAATATCTTTTTCCTTAGTTGTTCATTTCTTATTGCTGCTTAGATACTAACTTCAACCATTCCTACAGTGTCCCCTGAATCATTGCAGCGGAGTGGGGAATAAATAAAACAACGATTTTGAACACTATGTAGGAAACCACAACATTTAACATTACCTTATTACCAAATTGAAGCTGCAATTATTATATATACGGAAGAAATTCTTTTCTGTGAGGGTGGTGAGGCACTGAAACAGGTTGCACATAGAAGCTGTGGATGCTCCATTCCTGGAAGTGTGCAAAGCCAGGTTGGATAGAGCTTTAGGCCACCTGGTCTAGTGGAAGGTGTCCCTGGCCATGGCAGGGGGTTGGAACCAGATGATCTTTAAGGTCTCTTCCAACCCAAGACAGACATTCTATGATTCTGGTAAGTTTTTTTATAGTAGCAGAAACACAGGCAAGGTTTAGATTTTACCTTTTTTTTTTTTTAGATATATTCTAAAGTTATATAATGACAGCTGTTAATTGGAATTTTTTTTTCAGAAGGTTAAATATTAAGCTAACTGCAAACAATTTCACTGAAAGAATCTGCAAACAATTTCAGTGAAAGAATTTTACTAAGAAAACTGAGACACAATTCCACATACTATTTCACAAATTATTCAACAAAAGCTCCATATATAACACATATTACACAGGTCATTTCATTTCAGCCCATGCCTATTCCAGACTCTCATGCACAGCAGAAAGAATTTTATGCATCTGTAGTTGTGATCTCAAGTTCACAGTCGAATGGAATAAGCTTTTTCAAATCAAGCTGTCCAAGATCTTAAATATCCAATTATTTCACTTCGACTCCAATTTAGAATAACTTGAAACTTCCACTCCAACCACACATTTAAATGCTTCTACCTGAATGGGACAAAAATTCTGAGCACCTTTTCTACCAAGCTTCTATGACTGAGCTTTTAAGTATGGGTTGTTTTTTTTTTTCAGCCTTACAAGCCTTGCTATAAAAAAGCCATTGTTCATATTTCACTGACCTTAGTCTTTGCCCAGGCAGTGGAGGGGCTCAAGGGGGAGGTTGTCTACACACACTACAATACATTATTGTGCTTATTTCAATATTCACTCTGCTCCAGGGTGAACTATTTGGCTTTAAAATGTCACGGACTGGTATCGTAAGTGATGAAATCTTTAGGAAAATTTCAGCAAAACCTCAAATGATTTATAAAATCATTAGGCTCTCTCGGCAGCCACTCTTTCATAATGTGAAACTGTACATTTTAAAGAGCTCATAATAAACTGGATAATGAAACCCTAAAACCAGGAAGACTCCTGAGCCTGAAATACAGGCAAAGTTCATTACACAACTTCAAGTCTCCTGTTTCTAACACAAATTTAATATCTGCTTTACTGCTGTGCACTAGGAATTTCGAGATGACAATGACTGTCTGCTTCTCTGCCTAGTATTTCTAATAATGTACTTGCCCTTTTCCTGCATTCTCAGACTCAAACTCACACCAAATTGTCTTTTCATCCATTTTAAACTCAGCCTCATCCCCAGAGCCTGCCCACACTAAAACCAAAGTCTACCTATCGTGATCTAAGAATACAAATGTTAGATAAGGAGAAACAAAGATTAGGGTATTGGTATTTTTCACTGAAGACAGTAGCTATTTGTCTAAAAAACTGAGTCATCTAAAAAGGTTACATTTTATTAGGATAAAAAAGTGGCTGGTTTTTATCATGTGTACATGTATAGACACATATCCACCAGCAGGTGCATGCCTTCACCGTGCATTCCACCAGGTGGGTCTTAATTGGACTGAATTTCTTCCAAAATTTCTTTTCACTCAATGTCTCTCATCACTAGTTACAAACAAAAAAGTATGGGAGAAGATAGCACAACAGCACGTGCAGGAATGTTTTTGTGAAACGTTTCTCAAAAACTCAGTGCTGTAATTTTACTCATTATCTGTAATGTTCTTGATAAATTGTTCCAAGTACTTGTCATTTTTTCATATACATTTCTGCAAAAGATGAAAATAGTGCTCCACTGCAAGAATATAATTATTAATAACTTAACTTTACACTAAAATGAGTTTCTTCTCTGTCTTAGGAAATTAAATACAAAACAATACTGATTGATTTGCAATTAAGTTACAGAGCAGCTCCCTATCCAACATACTCCCTACAGGAGATCACTAACATTCTATTTTAAATTTTGAATTAGAAATCAACTAGAAAAAAAATCATATTCCAAAGCAAAACTTTGAAGTTATTTAATACTGTCTCTATATCCCATACTTCTAACTTTTGTTTGCTTTTCATGTGCAGAGAACTGCCCAACAGGGCCACCAAAGCTTCATACCAAGTAACACAAAGAAAGAAGTAATCATCTTTTCTTCACAAAGGGAAGATTGCTTACCTTACATTCACAGGTGTGTGTGGATGCCAGTGTGGCTGAGCAGGATGTATATTAGGATGATAGGGGGGCTGCAAATGGAAACATTGAACCTGGTTAATGAAATCATATTAAAGCTCCCTATTAGCTTTTATTTTCCTAGTGAACCCTAGAAACCTTAATGCTTCTGACCTTCTCCCATGTTATTGAGCACATAGGTGAAGCCTCTTGGTGCTGAGCCTGCTCATTAGGACACACTCATGGGACAATGCAAAGAAAATTGCTCTCCTGTTTGACAGACAACCTGGCACATCTAGTGCTTCTCATAGAAAGCACATCAAAAAATGTCAACTTTGATCAAAGGTGGAGTGTAAGAAAGGTTATAAGAGCAGGCTTCAGGAGGTCTCCTGTCTTTGGTGATAGGACTTCCTTCTTATATCCACAAGATCTTGAAGAAAAACAGGAAAACAAAATCACTGGTGAGAGTTTTAATAAAAAATGTTAAGACTAAGTTCTCATGCACATACAGAGTTTGGAAGCTTGCTTTTTCTCAGTACCTACTGACTGTCATGTCAGCAGCACAGATGAAAACCAGGTAATGTTTTCCCTGGAGTGTGTAAAAAAAAAACCCCAACAAGCATTTGACCAGCAGGGAACTCTGTAAGTGTTGTGATGAGGGAGGTAATTGCAACTTTGAAATTGTCACGATCACCTACTGTGAGAGGCTGCTCTAGACAAAAGCTTGCTCACAGAGCAGTCTCCTGGGGCCCATCACATTCACAGTCTCAAAGGCTTTAACTTGCACAGAAAGAAAAGGAAGGGAAAGAAGATGGCAAATGGAGTGTACTGAGCTTGCAGAGCATCCAAGAACACAGGGGGAAAAAAGAGAAAACTCCTTAGCCCCAGTATGGTGCTGTTTATTTCTGACCCATCAGAAAATCTCACCCGAGAGTAAGGAAAGGGGAGCAAAACAGCTCCCAGTACAAAACAGCTCCCACTACAAACTATAAAGAGCAACATTTACCATAAAATATGGAAATGACCACATTTTCCTCTGTAATTGGTATGCTCTTACCTGATAGTTATGGACTTCAGGAGTATTTTTAGCACTAAGAGAGAAAAAAAATGTCCTTTTATTTAATCAGTACATCTACATCACAATGTTTTTTAGTTCAGGGAAGTACTACAGAGAAGTAAAGTTCATATTCTTAAGGCCATCATTATTTTATTCAAGATATACACCATAGCAGCTACCATGTGAAAGAGGGGTGTAAAATTTGTTTCTTTGCCTAGATTTAAAAAACATGAACAAATTATGCTTGATAAGGTATCATAAGAGCAGTGAGCAAAAAGGAAGTATGTTTTACTTTAGTCTGATTCCATATATAAAAATAATAGAAGAAATAGATTAAACAGTGGTAGTAGACAGGCCCTAAGAAGAATATGGTGATGCATAATGAGACAGGCCAAAATAAATCATGCCACACAAGATAATCTGTTTCTACAAATCTTAAAGCAGGTATTGTCTTCAGAATCCTTTTAGCCTGAGAACAGCAACTGAGAGGTAGAAAAAAGTTGGGCAGTCACTTACCACAGTTGTGCTGCTTTCACAGGATTGTTTGCTTAAAAAGAAACAAACACAAAAATCTTAAGTGAAATATCAGCTATTTTGCAGCTCTTGTTGGCTAAAGTGAATCCTTATACAGAATATTTGCACAGAAGTGTCTAAATTTCAAGTGCAGCCCTGTGCTTTCTAGTAATCCTGTGCAACATCATAAAGTATGAGGCAGACACAAATCTCCCTCTGGTCCTGCAAGAGTGAAAGCTCTTTAGAGATGACAGCAGGCAAGCATATTCTTCCCAAATGCAGAAGGATGGCAGAGTATGTTCTGCACAACCAGAACACTTTTTTCCACACCTTACTGTAGTACCATGCCGATACCATCAAGTCCATTGGGAATCAGAAACTACCCCTTGCAGAAATTTTCACTATCTTACAGAAACCAGATTATTCACAAAGCTGGTAATGGCCTGTGTCTTACTGCAGGGAACAATGTAGCCAAAATAGGTCATCAGTTGGGAATCCTGGGAGGCGCTGAGTAATCTTGAGTAACAAGGTCTTGGCCCCTGCTTTGGACAGGCTGGAAAGAATGGTGAAGGTGGCAGCTGAGTAACTGGGGTATATCATCTCTTTTTCATGACTGCATGTATTTCAAGAGAACTGAAAAACTTCTCAGAGAGAAAGTGAAAATCCCACTGACTGCTGAATGCAGGAAGTTAATGACACACTGCAGAAGTCTCAAAAGTGACAGAGCTAGGAGAGAATCCAACCCTTGTGGGCTGCATTTAGGTACAGGGCTTGATGGCCAAAAGATGCATGAAAGACAACAACCTACAGGGAGGTTTTTGCATTAACTTAACAAACATGCTCTTGAGCTCTCTAGAAGGCAATCACTTGGGTGTGAAAGAAGTTCTGACTGGCTGCAATGGACAGAGAACATAATTAAGCATAAGCAATACATTCTTTTTTCTGCCTCTATCTCACAGGCATAAGTTCAGAAGCACTGAGACTCAAGGCAAAACCTGCAGGTCTCTCAGATTATGTTACAGCAAGAATTAAATTTAAAGAATTAATTCTTCCACTTATAAAATGACTCACACTATATAGTTGCCTCTCAGGTCTCATATAACAGCATCTCACAGATTTATTAAATTTGCATTTCAGTTAAACAAACTCCTTCCATGTATTAAGGAAGGAAGCAGGAGAAAGAGTTACAGCCTCTAGAAAGCATGCATGCTTGTTACCCCTTCTCCCCCAACTATAAATAAGATAAAAATGTCCCCATAGTACCACAAGGGCTGCTCATGGAACTGCAGTTTATATTCTGGGAATGCAAATGAGTGCAAAGACATTCTAAGGGAATCTCATCTCACACTACTGTGTTCAGCAGCCTTGCTCCATACGACAACTACAGCTGCAGGTTCAAGTAATACAGAATTTGGAGAGGGTTACCCTGCAGTGCTCCTTCCTAGGTTTTTCTACATGGAACAAAAAGCTCAAGTTTTTAAGGACAAATTACAAAATCACAAGGGAAATGACTTCCTTGTCATTCCATTTAAATTCAGCACATCTCAATTCCCAGGGCAAGCTAGTTAAGGTCAGAGTCTGGACAGGTGAATAACATGTCATAACAGTCAGGAAAGCCACAACAACTGCATAAGGAGACTACCCAATAACCCTAAAATTGTCTGTCCAGATAAACAAATAAGTGAGGCTTTTGGACACTGTTCCACCCCACATGACACAAGCAATTCTTAAAAAAAAACATTACATGCTTTGCCTTAATGGGTTTTCTGCAACTTTTCTTTCCTCCTCAATAGAGCAACAAAAGAAACCACAGGTACCTCCTCCATAGATGGGGGCGGAAGAATTAATTGTAGATAGAGATTAAAAACAGAAGAGGGAAACAACGAGCTGTGGCAAAAAAAAAACCTCCATGCACGTTGTGATTTTTTAGGTGATCTGATATACTCTTCTTTTTATAATGTGGTACAGATGTCATTACAGATTGTAATGTGACATTTATAGGATTTAAAGGGACACCTGCATGAGCGGCTCAGTGCACAGATGTCTAAAAACACTTACCCTTATAAGTGGAATGCCTCCGAGAAGGGTATCTCTTGCTGGGCCTTCTTTCAAATGTACTAGTTCTGCGTAATCTCGTCCCGTGTGTTGCTTGATATTCTGTCCTCCCACTTGAAACACAGAAATAAACAAAGTAAACTGCTGCCTTCTGCTGGAAGCTGTACCTGCTCCTTTGTATAAAGATAAATATATTGCTGTTACTTCACTAAATACCTGAATCTGAAGCGTGATCCCAGCCTTATGAAGTCGGATCTACTAGATTTACTATTTGCTGGGGCTCGCAATCTGAAGAAAGCGTGGTGCTCCACCGCACACTTCCACAAATGTTTGCACGTTTTGGCACTGTCTAACCGGAAAACAAATGTGTGCTCTTGCTCTCTGCCCTAAATGCAGAAACAAAAGCTTTGGAAGTTGGCATGCATGATATTAGTTATTGTCCTTGGTAGGAGAAACACAGCCTGGGCCAACAGTGTGCTGAGCCTCCCTTGTGTTCTCTCCAGCCTGAGCACACACCACACTTTGTTGGATCAGGCTCAAGTAAGGGAAGGAAGTTACCTGTTCATCATCTTCTACAACCACAAGCGTTAGTTTGCTCTTTTTGAAGTCCATTTTTGTGATTTTAGGCCTAAACACAAGAATCGAAAAAGAACAGAATTAAAATAATATTAAAATAATGTTATTTCTACAACTATTTCACATTTAAGAGTGGTACTTCTAACCAGGCCAATCCACCTTCAGATTTAACCTTCAGATTTTAAACTTTGTAGATTCAATTATAAATTACAAAATACAGTCAAGATCCCATTATGCAAAGAAGAAAGATTTCAGCATTTTAACAAAAAGGAATATAACACAAAAGCAGATTACCAAAAGAATAAGCCTATTTTGTTGGCTCCTTCAAAGATCAATATGCCTGTTGGTGTCAGTCCAAGAGCATATTCACAACCATCTCTTCCCTGCAAGCAAGCACAGAATAAATAATGAATCTGCCGTGAGCGGTGTAAATTTTAATACAGTAGTATTGCAAAATCCATATGTCTTAAACTAAACAATATAGTTGCCATTACAGAGCAGAAGAATATGCATCTGTATTGGGTGCAAAGTGGCATATTTTGGCAATAGGAGGCTGCAGGGTACCCATTGTGGGAGGAGGCCATGTGCTGCTCAAAGAGGCTCTGAGAAGCATGGAGATGGACCCACACCAACACTGCATCCAGGGCAGCCCACACCTCACCTCACCTGTTTAAGAGCAGGCAGTTCCTGCCAGGGGAACGAGACACAACAGGAAGAAACTGAGGGACACAGGAGAAGGCATGTGGAAAGGGATGCTGTGGGAGCCCAGAGAAGCACCCTTGGGAGGGGTGCTCCAGGTGGGAATGACTTCTGAGGGACCACGGTCCATGGGACAGCCCAGACCATAACAAGGACACTCCTCAGGGACTGACCCACGCCAGGGCAGGGACCTTACACTGATAAAATAAAACATCACATGGATCTTACCTTAACTACATGCATATCTACACCATACATTTCTAGCCATTTAGCTTTGTTCAAGTAGCACAATTCAGCCTGCGCCGGGCTCTTTCCCCTATGAACATAAAATTCATACTTCATGGTAAAAAAAAATTTGCCTGCTTTAAATGCTTTCAGATTCATTCCCCTAACCCTTTTTTTTGAGTCCTCAATCTTAATGACACTAAATGGTATTTCAAGCTTAGCTTATGTTTTACCCTCTTCCCTCCAAATGAAAATAAAACAGAGGACTGAAAATGCAAAAAGGTCTAAAATTGCCAATAAGGATGAAAGCATAGGTAACAAAGGTTACTAAACAAACCTTTAAAGCTTGTTTAGTAACAAAGCATCACTAAAATATACCATATTTATTAACAAAATACAGGAAAATGAGTTTGCTACAACCCTGAACATAAAATTTATGTTTGAATGAAAGAAGGGGAGAAAGAGAAAGAGATTTATTTCCAACAGAAACAGGAAAAAGACCTCGCTCCTTAAATTGTTACAAAATAATCTAAAGACAAACCATTAAAAAATTAAAACTCACCCCACCAACCTTCCCTAAATTACTGCCTGCCATTTCTAGGGAAGGAGAGGGCTCAAAGCCTTTTTACAATACTTCTCCACTGACAAGCATAATCCCCATCTCATGCCTGTTGAAAGGATTTGACTTTGGAGAAGAAGAAAACCTGTTGCTAGAGACCCCACTCCCACACAGGTACTCTACCTGCACTCTTTCCATTTCTGAAAAATGTCAAATTCCATTGCTTCAGTCTGGTTTGGTGCAAATCTGAATTCAGACACGAGCTCTGGTGTGTGCTCAGGGTGCTCACACTCTCCCAACTCAGCTGAAATCAATCAATTGAGAAATGAAAAATATAAAGATCTTGAGATGACCAGAAATATTTAATTCCATTATCCCCAAAAAGACAAGGATAGTTTGCAAGCTCCTAAGCATGTTGCAGAATGCTTTAACACCCCATCCTCCCACTCCCAGCCCCAGTAAATTCAAGCCAGATTTCACAGCAGAAGTCAGATAAATGCATTTGCAGGAGCAGATTAAGGTTGTGGTACAGAATTCTGACATTCAGGAATGTTATGACTGAACCAACACAACTAAAGCTGCTTCTCAGGATTTTAAAGCACTTATAGGAAATAAAGTTTCTATTAAAAACAATCATCAATGCATCTTCTGTTTTAAAAGAGGTGACTTTGAAACTTCCTCTCATTGCACACTTTTCCCTAACCATTCCCATTCTATCGCACACTTTGTTATTTGTCCCAGTTTAGGACAAATTTAGGAGTTATGTTTCTGTTCATGTCAAAACATGAAGGGAATACCTAGTCTCATTAAACCAATGATAAAGCTGTGTGGTTTTTTAATCACAGTGGTGGTGTAATATTCAGATTAATAGTTTTAAGGGAAAAAATGCTGAAACATTGACATAATTAAGGTGTCACTTTCTACTTACACGCTTAGGCTCTGGTGTTTTCTAGGAGCAGAATACTTTCCAACTCCACTGAGCTCAGCAGGAGATGCAAGTGCTGAGGTTTTCAGTGACTGTCACCCTTAACTGCCTTGTGTCTGTGACAGCTTTGCCCCTGGAGCCTCTCAGCTGTACTCAGAGGCTGCAGCATCGCTGCCTCAGGACTGTGTGGCAAGCATCGGTGGAAAAATACACTCTTCAGCAATACCATGTGTCACCTGACAAACGATGGGATTCCCAACCAGGCCTTTGTCAGTCAGCGTTCCTTAACTGTTTACTACTCTTCCTACTACTACCAAAATAAAAATAAAAATGAAAAAGCATAGAGGGAAATGAAATCCCTTGAAGAAAACAGTTTTTTTCCTTCAAGGCGCTTTTACACTTAACAGCTGTAAAAATTTCAGTCACAGCCAGACTTCAAAAATACTTAACAGGATCCATCAGTAGATAGGAAGATACATTCAAAATCCAATCTGTTGGCTGATAACACCTACTGGGTAGTTTTGAGAACTTGAGCTTTGCTGAAACATTTAGCAGTCCTGAGCATAATAAAGAGATTGAGTTCATTGGTCTTCATTTTTAATTACTGTCTCACACACATTTTTTTCTCTCAACAGTAATCTTCCATAGTGAGTTACAGTATTCTTATCTCTGTTAAAGAAAAGGACATACAGATATCTCAGCTTCGTGGCTGTTTCATCAAAGCTGGAAGCCTATTTAACACAGATATTAAGAATTACTGGCACTCCAGTCTCCAGTATACAAGAGGGAGCTACAGCAAAAACACATTAGCAAGGAGGACTTCAAGGGGAGAGAAAAAGGTAAGGATCTGAAGTTTGATGTGTTGCCAACCATCTAGGAAAAACATGGGAGATTTCTCTACTGCTTAAGTGAGAGAGAAGGTGGGAACAAAGGCTGACTGTGCTGTAAAAAGGATGTGTAAGGATGAGAAGAATCATAAGCTTGCAGGACAGAAGACACACAGAGAGGCTCAGCAGCACTAATATTTTGAGATGCAAGGGCATAGCAGAAGACCCATCTCTTCCTTTTTGTCTTCAAAACATGCTTTGGCATGCCCCTTCTTGGCCCTTTTTTGGGGGGGTGGGTGGAAGGTGGGGCAGACGTTACATAACGCATGCATATACATTATCTCTGTTCTTCAAAAAATAACCTGGGGGACATTTTCGAAAGGATGTTTCCCATAAAGTTTTTGAAAACTCAAAAAGTATATTTATTTTTAAATATATAGCTGATTCTATTATACAGAGGGAAAAAAAGTTTGCAGTATTCCATGAAGAGGTCTTATGATTAGAACTGAAAATTGGAGATGTGAGAAAATGTTCTCCTTTTCAATATAATTAGCAGCTTCAAAAGTATATCTGGTTAAACACTAAGACCATACAATACTAATGATGCAGTTAAAAACTAACTGTAACAGTGAGAACTCAAGTTTGATGACAACATTTCCACAGATAATCCCTAAGTGAAGCATAATATTACCTACCTGCTTCATATGTTACCCCATACTACAAACCAATGTTACTTGTTACAGAATTTCTTTCATGGGATTGGCAACAAATCAACAATTTATGTTTGAAAGATGATTCACCAAAAAACAAAAACAACAAAAAAATCCAACCCCAAAAAAACCCCGAAACTTGGAAACTGCTATTGGAAACCAAGAACTACTTTAACAGAAAACTCCCTAAATAAAAGAGAGGCATGTATGAAATGTAAAGCTTATGTAAAGTCTTTGTAAAAAGACTTTTTTTTCAGAGGGCTCAGACTACCAATGCCTGAATAGCAATTCATAACTTTTTCCTCACTCTTAGGAAAAAGCACACTAAGGAGCAAGACTCCATTTTACAAGGAAAATGTAACCACTGAGGAGGGAATAATCAACATTTGTTTATACTTTTCTGCTTAATTATGTTTCTAGTGTCCAAATGTAGCAAACTTTACACCAAAAATGTTTATTATTATGTATGTCAGCAAAGACAATGCACGAGTTGCAATAATGAAATAATTTTGGACAAATTTATTGCGATGATGTCAAAATAGTGGAAAACTGAAACTGAAAAACAAGACAGCAAAAAATTGTAAAAGTGTATTCCCACAGACAACATCAAAGAGTATTAGTTTTGGTAGATAGCTGGGCACATCATAAACATGATGGACAGCTATTGTATTGCATTTACACAGTAATCACAGGTGTCAGCTGCTACCCAAAATGTTGAGGCATCAACCTATTATTGTTTGCTTGGTGCTCTTTGCTTGGACCAGAGGTGAGGCTACTGGAGTTTTTATCTGTGGAAACGTTAAGCAACAAATCAAATCTGGGCTCCACATTTCCTTCACCTCAACAAGACAAAAAGAGTCTGCCTTGAGCAGTTCTTTGCACACCTGACAATCACAGTTGTGGCAACTGGTGCAGTAAAACAATCCACTGCCTTAAGATTTACACCTGCTGCTACTTGGAACTGAATTCCCAGTTTTGCCTGTCAAGTCCATCAAGAACCACTGAGTTACTTCCACTGTTGTATTAAAATAAGCAACTCTGCTCAAGCTCTCTGTGTGCCATGGCCCAACCACCAATGAGACATGAAGAGAATTTATTGCTGCTGATATGCTTAAAATGGTCAAGCTCACTGCACTTTCTTTTACAAAAAAATGAATTTGATTTAAGCTTCATTACAATAATTTCCTCCCCATCTGCAAAACAAATTACTTGAAATGGAACAAATATTTATTTATTAACAAATTAACATGCTTGCAGCAACAAAAAAACCACATTGTCCTACAATAATGTAATGAAACCCAGTGTACTGGAATTGCTTTTACATAACGAAATCCGTGCTCCTGCCACAGAAGTGACCTTAGTTCTTACCCTCCCATGTAATTCTCTCCTCTCCAGTACCTGCCACTCCCTCCCTCCTGCCCTGTAACCATCTCCTGAGTCACCCACTGTGGAGGCTTCCTCTCCCAGGCACTGTTCAGGCAGCAGGAAGCCCAAATTCACAGGCACCCACCTCCAACTAACTGTGTGAAGGGCCAGCTGGCTCTTCAGGCTCAAGTGGTAACACTTGTACATGCACCACAGCTTTTCCCGCAGTTGGGAGCTATTTTGGGTCCTTCTTCCCTGTTCAGCCCTGGGTTTCCATCAAACTTTTGTCTAGCCATGCTTTAGAGTCTTCCCCCCCAGATCAGGTGTGCTGATATTGGCTAACGTAGTTCAGAAGTTACGAACAGAGGTACATCAGGAAAGTGATCTCCCTAAAATTCTTCTCCTGAGGTAAAATAATGGCATTTATATCTGATCAGTGAGAATGCATTAGTACCAGAGGAAAAGAAACCAGTGAGTGAGTTTTCTAATAAATTAGGACAAACCACTTTCAAAAGACAGCATACCTTGAAGACACAGAGCTGCTAGTTCAACAGCAGTTTCGTATGGGCATTTCAATCTTAAAAACAAAACAAAAAAACAAAACTATAAAAACCATTCTCTTGTCAGTGAATTTCTCTTGCAATAAAGCTAAAAAAGAAGCCTGATACAAAAACTGGAAACATTAACTTCCACAAACTACTAATGCTATGAAACATCTACAATTAATTGTTACTTGTATATGTTTATTTGATACAAATGTATCTAAGTTGGTACATTCTGATTAGCATTAAACATGATACACTTCACCATAAAACAAGTTTGAACTAACAGAGAAAACACTAAATCAACTAAGGAACTATTTTTGCTTTAACGCTGTATTTTAGAATATATGGGTTTGAGTTTTTTTTTTCCTGTAATTTAAAAAAAAAAAGGTGCAGGTGTAAATGAATATTGGTCAGGGTAAGACTATAAAAACACAAAGTATTTTTTCAGAGTTGACCTGAACAAAAAGTGTTGCACTTCAACTTTCTCATCCTCTATTTCACCCACCATACTGAAAAAATGCAGCAGGCCCATGTTACATTTTCAAGTCAAAAACCCAGAACAGTTTTCACTCTCTTTAAACATTTCTGTTACCTCATCAATCCATCAAAATTATTACCCATTCTGTTTGTCAGTAATATAGTCATGATACACATAAAGTCCTATATGTCTGTATTCTAATGAAAAACAAAATGCGCTAGGATGTTAAATATTATCAATTCTTCAAATTACAGCTGCAAGTGTAAAAAGGTACTTACTTCCCTGAAAGAATGTCTTGCCGGAGCTGTAGTACAAACAGGTACCTGACAAATAAAAAATTCAGAAAGTCAAAAGTAATTACAGTGGCATCCTTCTAGTTCCACTGGCTGGAAGAATATCCCAATTCATTAAGTAGTAACTGCAATTTGTATAACTTGCTCTTTACCAAAAAAGGCCCTTTGCGATCACACGGATACACCCTACAAGCTTCAAAGCTCCCACAGTTTTCACTAAAATCAAAGAGAAGAACATTTTTTGTCGACTGGTTGTGTTCAGGACATTGTCCAAAGTCTTGCTGTTTAGGACGTGCTCTGTCTGAGCATACACCACAGCAACCTAAATGTTAGTAACACTCCAGTGTTCTCCTAAACTTGGGTCTTACCTAATTCAGGCAGGAATTGAACTACAGTATCTAGAAACAAAACACAGATAAAGGCATGTAGGCTTCAGGGCTGCCTTCTCAAACACAAATACAGAACATGGAAAAAGTCCAAATTGGGCAAAAGGAAAGCTTCATACCAAAATGTCACTTAAAAATAGCAAAGTTCTGAATAGAAGAATTCCATAGAGCTCACACAGTTATTTAATACTCCAAGTAGGAATTTACAGCCTTCACACTGCTGTAGTATTTTAAGCTGTTGCTTTGCTAATCTTCAGTTGTAGGCATGCTTCACTGACACCACTCAGAGCTGGGCTCTGAGGCATGCACAAGTGCCCTGGGTCATGCAAGGGGTGTGCAGAGGACAGGAAGGCAGAGGCAGGCTCTGCACTGCTCTGGACACTGTGGGGTGAGGCTTGCAAAGATGAGTGACTCAAGAGAAGAAAGCATGAAGCACTCCTGAGAGCCCAGTAAATGCAAACACAGACCTCTCCTGGCTTTACAAAGGATGGGTAAAGTGGGTTTTTTTTCATCACAGAGGATGTGCAGTGAACGTGGTGAAGGACAAATGGTTGGAATCAGACAAGGAAACAGAAATGGAAAGCAAGATTAAGATTTCTCATGATAACACTAGAGCAGAATCACATTTATCCATGTTAGCGCTTTGGTACATCCCTGATTCACATACTTGGCTAATACCTGACTGCCAATCAAATCTGGGTATTTGCATGTGTAGATTAAGGGTAGACAAGTACACATCCTGTTCTTATTGATAGCCCAGATGATTCACAATCCCATGAACTCTTCTAAACTTGCAAGAAGACTCTGGGCAGTGCACCTATCAGTTTCAGGGGGCTTGTGCAGTGCTGCAGCCCCGCTGTGGTGGGTATGGCTTACCCTTCTTCCTTTTCTGTGCACAGGCTGACAAACACTGGCATCTCAATTGTTGCTACTCCAAATCAGCAAGACAACTTGGAAAATTCTCCACAACACAAAGTACAGCACGTTCCTCTGTTTTTCTTCTAACTAAACTAACTGATCAGGTCGCACACAAGTGACAGATGATGTCTTCCAAAATGAACTGTATTTCTACTGTGTTATTAAACCAAAAAAAAAGAGCAGGTGAAGGGTGTTAATGCTTCCCAATAATGGGTTAATTATGAGAATATGATGTTTGTAGCTTCACTAGTTATTGAAGTCTACTAGAAAGCAGATCTCCTGAAGGAATTTTGAACACCTCCTACCTGGAAAGTTCACAGTTGCTGTTACGGATGATTTTTCTTCTACTTGGAATGATTTTAAGTATACAGTTATTAATCTTCACTTTTTACTCAACATGCTACATGGAAAATATGATCCAACTAGCATAAATACTCTTTAAAAAATCTCCATAAATCAAAGAATTAAAAATTTACGAACTATAAAATTCTTAAATTCAAAATTACTTCCCCCCAACCCCCCCAAAAAAAAGGCGCCCCAATTTTTCTTACACAGTTTCACAGTGGTCTCCTGTCAAGCTTATAATTAAAAGAAATTGTTCACAACACTGAATATTTAGCTGACTAAAGTGTTTTTCTAATTAAAATAGTCTTCTGAAATGTCACCTTTCAACAATAATTAGATCACAAGGCATCAGAGTTTAATACTTTCAGACAAAATGTCTTACTTGATCACAGCAATGATCACATAGCTCAGAAACCCAATTTCACTGTGACTAGGATCATATGCTTCAGAGCATTAAGCAAGAAATCTTGTGGTAGACAGTAATGCCATAATTTGACCACAGGGGAAATGTAATACTTATCAGACATGCACCCTGATGTATGAAGACTTGCATCAATTTCCAGAAAACACATATTATTCCCACTAATTTAACTGCATTTTCTCATTAGAGATGTCCATAAATCATCCAGATTTTTGGATTCTCTTAAGATCTCATACTTAGCTACATAAGTAGCAGGGATTTCTATAAGTTAATTATACATTCTATAGGAATATGCCTTTTTATTGAATTATCACTGCTGTACTAAATTGATAACAGATATTGAAGACCCATGTCTCTATCATGAGGTGGTGACAATTAGCCCTTTAATCTCGTCTCAGGCAGTGAAAAAAAACCATGGTCGGCACAGCAGACAGCGAGGGAGACAGGAATCATCTGCCTGCAGGCGTAAGTTTAATGTAAACATCACATGCACATGAACTACAACAATCAACCATCTTTAAACACCTTAGGCTGATTAGGAGTACACTGATTATTGCCAAGCAAATTAGAAGACACAGAAAGAGCCCTACGGTGAGAGGCAGAACAAAAGAAAAGATAAAATAACATTAAGATAGATGACTACTACACAGAAAAGACACAAAGTAAGCAGATACAAAAGATAAGTAAACCCTTTCCTACAGCTGCTCCTTTCCCAGCTTTCAGAATATCCTCTGAACCAAGGTGCTATGGATCCAACAAGGTACAGGTCCACAGAAAGAGCCCAGCAGACTGAAATGAAAGACTTTCAGATATTTGTAGAGTGACTTTATACAATGCCGGCTTTTGCTTCACAGAGAACCACAGGAAGCAGAAGTGATTCAATCAACTCTCATCCCAGAGCTCAAGCTGGCTATTCCCACAATTCTCTACCCTTGGTATCATTATTAAATCACCCCCAAGTCTCAGAGCAGGAGGAACAAAGCAGGGCACTGGCATTTTAGCAGGACATAATGGAAACCCCTCTCAGAGGATGGCAGCTATCACGAGCAGGTGTCTCCCAGCTGCAGCTTTCCCCACCCCACTCTGCCTTTCTTTGCCTACTTCAGAGCACCAGAACACAACATCTCCTGCACACCAACACGCTTGGAGAGGTCCATGAATGCTTTCTGGCAGCAAATAAAAAGCATGATGTTTCTCTGACAGCGGGAAAACACCTAAGAAGGCAGACAAAATGAGCACCCTTATGTGTTAAATCCCGTCAGCCACACACAGCTCCTACCTTGTAAACTCTTCGTGAAGGTTGTTCGGTTCTGACGAGTAGTACTTAATTCGAAAATGCAACGTGTACGGAGGTCCAACTGCACATGCAGAGATTTTAAATGGGGAAAAAAGGTTTATACTCCTTGCAGTCTTGCCAAGGCAAAACAGTCGCCACACCACCCCACAACCCAAGAAACCCAAAATTAATTACATTTTTCAGATTCGTCAGAGAAAATATTTAATGTTTTTTTTTAAATTTAAAAATGCATGCAATAAACAAAAAAATATAGATGATTACCATACTTTTTGATACTCAAGAATTCAAATTTATCAAGACAATAGTCCATTTGGCAAACACATTTTTTGTCCAAAGAGGGGTGCCTCAGAGCACACTGTGAATGACAGCCAATTCTAGGTATACTCCCTATTGCTGGACCCAGGGGGAAATGGAAGGAAGAGGGAAGGAGAGGGTGATGCTCCTTCTTACCAGGCACAAACACTACTCCAAAAAAAACACCTACCCAATAGATCAGCTTTCAATTCAATTTTCAGCAAAGTAATTTGAAAAGGTAAGATAAATAGAAAACTGGTAGAGAGAACTCTGGAAGGCACCCATGAATACAGAAAGCTAAAAAATTCCATGGGGTTTCAAGAATTGTGTTTCCTAAAGTCAGAAGGTGAATGCTACATTGGACTTCCCATGTAACATAGATAATAGGAAGTTATCCAGCTACCATGAAACTGTGACCAATGCATCGCTATCTGCCTAATCCTCATCTTCAGACCAGCTGCCTGCTGATGTATTAATTGATGGAAAAATTAATTTTCCTCACTTTTCTAGGGTCTTCTGTAACACCACATCAACAAGCAAACATATGCCTATTAATGATCCCTCTACTAAATGATATGCAGCTAAAAGTCAAATAATTAGAGCTTTGATTCCATCTCCATTGTAGCTCCTGTAAGTCAGGTTATAGCACCCTGAGCTCACAGCTCGGCACCACTGGTGAGGTCTGCAAAGGTGAGATAATGACTCGGAAAAGACAGCAGTGAGCAACATCCATCATGGAAGAGGAACTCTTCACAAAGCATCTGCTGAATTGAAGGCAAAGGAAAGTAACCTGTTGTGAGACAGACCTTTACAACACCCAACAAACTGCTTCTCCTCTCAGAGCCAGGACTGGCCAAATTATTTTTAAAACAGGCCCTTCACTCATTAAAAACAGACAAAAACATGCAACTAAATTGGCTGAAGGTGTTGCAGAATCACCGATTTTCCAGGACAAGGCTATTAGAGTAAGGCTGCAAATCAGCTAGTCACCTAAGGTAAAGCAGTCTGTGGTGTGATGAAAAGGGAAGAGAAAACCAAACAGCAAAAACCTTACCCACAGCAGCTATCTTCACCTGGATTCTAGCATGTGATACCCACACACCATGGCATGACAGAAACTATCCTAAAGGCCTTTGAAGAACTCCACTGGTAACAAAAATCATCTAGATACTTGGGTACTCATCAAAATGAAAGGCAAAGCACCACTGAAGCAATCAAGATCTATCTCTGTGAAGTCCTCCAAGGCAATCAACAATTTTCTTGAAAAACACATTTTAATCTCACAGAAGCCATGTCTTCATGGCCCATGACTGTTGCCAGCTGCAGCATCATAACAAAACATGTCAATGCCAATGGCTGTACTGTACTCAAGCCTGCAACTGGATTATCAAAAATCCAGGAGCTACTTCCCTGCCCTAGACAATTTTCACAGAAAACACAATCCACCAACCCCTCCATCCAAAACTACCTTTGATGAAACGGCAGCTATTTCAAAACTACATTTGACAAAACAGCAGCTATTTCTGCTAATTTAACTCCTAAAATAATAATAATCTAAAAAAAAAAAAAAAAAAAAAAAAAAAAAAAAAAAAAAAAGTTAATAATTACACAATGAAGTATTTTCCATTCACGCTCTGAAAGAAATTGCAGGATATCTGTTGTGGATCAGAAGCAGTGACAGGAACCGCGATCTGTGTCCAGGCAACCCAATTTCACAGATCAGACTGAAATTACCTGGCAACCTACTCTGCCTTAGACAAACAGCAAAGGTTTAACAAAGGGCTTCTGAAGGCTGGGCTACTGCTTAATAAGTGCTCCTGCCTTTAGACATAATATAGTCAGCCAATTACCCATTAAATTAAAACTATTTTCTAAGGAATATTTATTCCATTAAAGGCCATATTTAAACATTCTCTATCAGGTTCTAATACACTAAATTCAAATTCTTTAGGAAGTAACAAAATAAACAGGCAGAGACACAGTACTTACTTTTTATTTGCTTCTTAATGAATTTTGAATGGTCCAACCAGTGCTAAAAAAAAGAAAATCCACACTTAGGAGCAGTTCCATTTCAAGATTTTTTTGACTCCATAAACTGATTACAATAAAATTTAACAGATAAAAATCTCTTATAAGAAAATATTGCCATATTTATTTTCTAAACTTCTGCATATTGGTGAAAGTGCTTATTGGCACGTTTAATAACTTCCCTTCTTCCACATGAGAAAGCTTGATTTTTAAATTCTCATCAGTACTGCCAGGGAAGCCACTCTTCCAGAGAAGGAGCTTCAAAATGCAAGGCCACAAAGCAGTGGTGTGTAAGGAAGGCGCCCTTTCGCCCCAAACCCCTGAGTTTCAGCCTCCTTTGAACCTCTGTTTGATGGAGACCCTTCAGAGCCTGTACTATCCTGCCTTCCACTGCCCCATAGACAAGTTTTTTCAAGGTAAGGAAAGAGACTTAACCCCACTAAAAGCATTTGGGAAACACTGATGTATATCCCACCCCTTCCTTTTTAAATTAACTCAGCAGATCTGGAATAGTGCAACAACGATGACAAAAACATGATTCCCAGCAAAGTTTACACACCCTCTTGTCACTGTAAGTTGCACCTACAGAAAGGCAGCAATAAACACAAGCTAGTGTAAATTTAGCTTAAATCTTTTAGAGTCTCTGCTCAATGTCCTACAGAAGGCTGAAATCTTATTTGAATCACCTCCATGTAAACGCTTCTGTCATACAAAGTGGTAAGAGAGTTTTGGATTTCTTTGAAATAAGTGGTTTTCTATCTTTAAATCTATTTTAAAATTATAAACTAGGTACTGTGAAACAAAATCTCAGGAATAAAACCCTCTTCCTTCTTGCTATTAAATAATTAATGTTTTCAGAAAAAGGATAACCTTTCAATGACTACTTATTGTTACACCACCACTATGCTACTATGGCTGAATAAATGTGCAAAATTATTTGTTGTCTAGTAATACTGGTATTTATTTACTATGTTCTAAACCAAGGCAAAAATTTATCACAGATGCATACAGATCAAAAGTCTGTCAGCTTACGACCCTTAAGGTAAATAAATCTCACAAGAGGAAGAAAGAGAAATGGAACAATGACTCTGAAGGTGATTTTATTTGCAAGAGACTTGCAAGACTCCCTTAGGTGAGGCTGCCAAGAAATCAATTCTTGTAATCCCTAATCTGGTAGAAATCTCTACCAGAATGGAAATAAAACATTACAGCTCATATAAACACATTCCTTAGACTTGCAAGTAATTCACTTTGTCTCTATTTTGCTCTCTTATGAAAAATTACAGCTTTGTGAAATCTCAAATTTTTGAGAAAGAAAAAAATATCAACATTTGCCTTTTTTCTTTTTTTAACTGAAATTATATAAGTCTGTTACTTTCATAGCTCCAGGGCAGATAAATTTTTTAGTCTTCAAATACCTAGCTATGAAAATGTCTTTCTATTCAATATTTATTTTGGCTAAAGAAAAGCCCCTCAAAGACAAATATAATTAATGCATTAAAAGAAAAGTTTAGCTTCATGTAAAAAGCATCTATAATACATGCCAAAAACTCCTGTTAGTACCATGTACTGGAACAAGCACTGAACAACCTGAACTGTAATAATTCCAATGAAAAAACAGCTGATAGTCCCTTTTCTTGGCATGTGGTCTTTAAGGTACATTAAAGCTCAAATAAGAGTAAGTTTCAAACTGATTATTTGCAAGTGCAAATACTTCAAATAATGGTTAAAAAATACTTAAAAAGACTCCAGGAACTACTTGTGCAGACCATTAACTGAGACTACAGCTTAGGAAGCCATCATCACTCTCTGTACCTAAGCAGGCAGAGGCAGACGGCTCCACAAGATAAAGCACAGCAAGCATTAAAGTCACCTCTCTTCAGAAGCAACAGCGAGCTGCTGTTTTACCCCCATCCTGCACTACACATTAAGTGTGTGATGTGCCACCACACAGATCATAAATACATGGCAGAGGTAGGGCATGGACTGGCAGTATTATTGGCCCAGAGCTCCCAGACCTGGAAGTTTTCATGCAGATTTATGAACCAACTGCAATTTCAGAGTCAGATATTTTGTGCAATTTCTGTGAAAATCAGGCTGAATTTTAACACTTTGCCTCAGATAATGTCAGAGGGCTTCTTCACACTGCGTACCACACCAGCCTTCCAAATGTCCCTCTCAGCTGAAAAAAATCAAAGCATTCCAGCTAAAGCCTAAAATAGGTTTGGGCTTGGCTACATACTGCTTGCTGACTCAATTAGAGGGAAGTGAAAGCAATGAATTTGGAAATCTCACTAGGAAGCTGAATAAAACCAGAGTAGCCTTGCTCTTCTCTCAGCACCTAAGACTGTATCTCTGCCTATCCTGTGCTCTGGCTAAATGACCATACATAATTTCAGGATCTGGACTCACCAAAGAAACTTAACCATGGATCTCACAGTGTAGGACCAAGATGACCAGACTCATTTCAACCATACCCCCCCATAATCTCTGTATCCTGATTGGACTCAGAAATATCAGTGCAGAACAAGGAGGAGGAAAGGGATTAATTGCTTTAGGACTGTGTTATGACAGGAAGACAGTGTCTAGGCTGCTTTTCTTCTTTTAAGGGAAGAAAACCCCAAACCTGATCAACTGAACCCGATTACTGCAGGTAATCTGAATTCTATGATTATGCTAGAACAGAACAAGTAGTTCAGCTGGAAGGGAACCTACAGCGACCATCTAGCTCCACTGCCTGACCACTTCATGTTAAGGGCATTATCCAAACATCTCTTAAGACTGACAGGCTTGGGACATCAATTACTCTAGGAAGTCTGTTCCAGTGTTTGACAACCCTCTTGGTAAAGAAATGCTTCCCAATGTCTGAACCCCCCACGATCCAGTTTTGAACCATTCCCATGCATCCTTTCCATGGATACCAGGGAGGAGAACTCAGCACCTCCCTCTCCACTTTCCATGATCAGCTGCAGAGACCACTGTGGTCCCTCTTTTAATTTTGTCAGGTAAACTGGAAGGTCAAATGCTAGATTAACTTCCATTTATTCCTCTTTAATCTCAGCAAAATCTCTTTGCTCTATCAAATGAATAATGCTTCCTATGGTATTAACTGACATAACACAGTAGCCATTGACTGGGATTCATGTCTTGAAAACAAACACCAATCAATTCCACATGAAAGAAGCACCATTTAAAAAAACTAATTTCTTAAAATACTGGAAGCATGTATTTATCTCAGCATGGTCTCCTGTTGATCATTCACTTTATCGAAGAGGAAAAAGTAAGTAGCTCAGCATTTCCTAATGGTGCTAGCCAATATTTTCTCAAAATAGATATACAGCTTAGGAAGGATATATTTGTGTCGAGATACAGCAGATAAACTACAGCTGCTAAAGCAGTCAGCTTATAAGGACCACGTGAGTGCCAAATGAAAGGAGAATTTCCACAACCTGACACAATCCCATCACACACCTGAGCTTTGTAAATTCCACCACCTCTCTACTTGCTTCCTAAAAGAATGGAAATTCCTTGTCTTGGTTTATACTGCCCTCAAAGGTGACCTGAAAAGGAAAAAAAATTGCATTTGACCCTTTTTGGTTGGCTTTCTTTGCTAGTTTAAAATGCATGAAGAACATCTTGAATAGACTGTTCCTTCTCATGCTTATTTATATATTTAACTATCAGCAAGAGGAAGCCCATTTTTACTGACAGTTTTATTTGTCCTCTGAAAAATATTAGTTGAAAGCATTCTCAAGTCATGCTGGAGGTACAAGAGAGAGAATTATGCTCAATGATCAAGTTCATAAAAGAAGGTGTGCTAAACAAAAGCCGGCACCTTTAAAACCAAAAGTCAATTATCCCTTCAACTGTCTTCTTGCTTTCTGGTTTCCTAGGCACCTGAATCCTACTAAGCTGCCTGCCATTACTCACACAACCTTCTAAAGCAGAGAAGTTAAAAATGCATGTATCACATGCAGAAAAGAAACACCAAAAAATCAAGCCAATAAAAATTCTACCCACAAAACCACAGTTTGGGGATTTCTCTACATTTACAGATTTAAAAGGGAACAAGGGAGCAAAAGCCCTCTTTTCTTTTGCAGGTCACCTTTCAACATTATTATGATAGTAACAGAAAACCAAATGAGAACTGGGGTCATGTAGAAACTCAGGGAGTACACAAACATACACTTAGAAACAAGATAATCTCCCAAGAGCTCACAACGTGAAACAACGAGGTATTGTTCTTGTGTTTCTCTAATCCCTCCTAGAAAGTTATGCTCCTCTTGAAAATGAAGGCTCGCCTGACAGGTGACTTCAGCTGCCTCCTGAAAGGCTGTAGAGAAGATGATTGACACCTCTCAGAGGTATTCCATGGCAGAAGGATGAGTGGCACCAGACTCAGGAGAAATCCCAGCTAGACAGGAAGACTGTCACCCATGAGGCTGTTCAGACAAAGCACAGGTGCCCAGAGGGATTGTGGAGCCACTGTCCTTGAGAGTATCCAACATGACTGCACAGTGGGACAGAACCACATCAACACCACTGGAGGACCAACCTGATCCAGGTGCAAAATTTTATCAGTTTTCAAAGTTATCCCTGGCCTGAACAAGGCAGACCAGCTGCCCCCTTCACCTGACACCATTCTGCAGCTCCCATGCCAAGTTCTCTTTGCCCTGTGAAGAAGAGCTGCCACCGTCCACAAGTCAGACACAGTGGGATAGTGCAGGCAATGCAGGATGCAAGCAGAGCTGTCCAGCAGCAGAAGGGCAGATGGAGCTGTGATAAAGCTCCAAATTGTGATCTTGGGAAGTACAAGGCCACAGAGATACTAATTCCAGAGCCATGAGGGCACTGGTAGGCCTCAAGGGTCTTTACCAGCCCTGAGACCTCCACATATTGTGTGGCATTCATGGAAGCCTGGCCTGTCCCAGTCTGAGTCAGCACAGAGCCATCTCAGAAACATTCTGATAAATAATGTGGTTCAATGCAGACCAGAGAAACTAACCAAGAATAACAGAGAGATGTAAGGACATCCTTCAAGACCATTAGCCTATCCTAATTCATATCCATGTGATAAGCAAATAATATTTTGCTTTGCAGACTTGACAGAAGTAAAACACAGAATTATATTAAAATATATATAAAAAAACTTTCCTGGTCTAGTATATTTCTCATTAGATTTACTTTACAGACAATGAGAGCAGATACCACTCCAGATGAATTCTAGCAATTTACTTTTAATTTTGATGCCTACGTCCAAACATTTAAAAATAAACTGAAGGGATTTGCAACAAGTAGGCAACAAACCTGACTGTATCAGTGGAAGAAAACTGAGAAATCACTTCATCTTATGCTCCAACCACACACAAAGACAAAAGAAACCAGGACAGACGGTTTGCTGTCCCAGAGAGAATTATTTACACTCTGCAGAGAGGTGCAGAAGCATCACTGACAGACAGCACAAAAACCACCTGTCCTGTACGCCTGCTTCTCAGAAACATGTCCTCCCAAAACAGCAGGTGCTACTGGAAGACTAAAGACTGGAATTTGTTAGTGTTTTGGAGTCTTCCACCATGTGTTCACAAACCACAATGCAGACTTGGACAGCAACAGATGGGAAGTGTTCCACATTCACCAGGTGCTCTGCATCGCTGTGGAGTCAGCCACACTGCCTGTGTCCAGTTACTGAACTGGCATTCCTACCACTGCCACTATTAGAAACTGAAGCATCGAGTGCTACAGGATGTTCTACAGCTTTTGGGACCCTCCATCTGTGACTGGTATTTTTTGCTCTTGGCTACAATCCACAGACACACGTCCTGCAACCACCACAGTCCCAAAGTTCTCATCATCCAGAGGAAGAAGAGTCAGGGAAGGGAAACTGAGTCACAGAAGAATGTCACAGCTTATTAATGGAGAAAATAGTATGTTTCTAACAGTAGCAGAAAAGGAAACACTTAGAATTATCAAAATATTTACAGCAGTCTCCCTTCTTTCCCATATCCAGTATATTGAAAAAAAGGCTTGTCCCTATTTTCTTCTGCTTCATGAACACTCATTAAAGTATAAAGAAGTACAAAGAAAAAAGACTCCCAGATAGCACACTATGAGGCTAATTGACTGGTTTGAACTGCTCATTTTTCCCCATCCCTCACATCTTGAGAAGTCACAGCAGTAATATTAAAAGCAGCAGCTGGAAAAACCTGATCAATGAGCCCTTAAAAGAAAATTCAGATAGATACAGCAGAGGCAGTCATAATGAACCAAGGCCCTACAAGTCCCTGACCCTGCTGAAACATCCAGGAATCTAGTTCTTGATGTGTAGAGGAAACAAAGGTACTTACATTATTTGTTTTCCAGCTTGCTTCCTACCAGTCCCCTAGCACTGCTGAAATCCTTTGTCATACATCATACATGGTCCTGACTCAGAAAAACCTGGTCAGAAGGCAGCCTTTCATAGGGGTGAGGATCTCAGTGTCAGAATCACTGCATCCTGACACGCTGCTGCTGGTCAGGCCCACTCTGGGCAACACAGTTCTGGCCATGTTTTTTCCCTCTTGGTTTTTTTACTTGGAGCAATTGCTTTCATGAAAGCCTATTTCACTTCTACACATCCTTCTCCATGTCCTCCTTCCACTGTCTTCTCACCTCTTGCATGAAAACCCAATTTAGAAATTGAACAATACTGAGAAGTTCAGATGCAAACATGGTCTACCAGGACAATTCACTGCAGGCTGGTCCTGGCACTCATCTTCCCAGGAAACCCTGGTCCCCACCACAGCCATGGGCAGCACCTGCAGGAGGCACAGGGTGTCCTCACACATCAGTCTTGCTGTACACACAGTGTAAATCCAGTGCTTCCCGATGTGCCAAATACACTGGCTGCAACCACACATCCTCAAAATGGTCCAACTGACTGCAGAGCACAGCTGGGAAAGGCTGTTCCATATGGACCTTCTTTAGGGGTCTTTGTGTCATTAGAGATCAGACATAAAGGACTTAAATGACTCAGAGGATCACTGAAAGAGACACATGTCAGAAAAGGGGCATTTTAATTCTTTTGCTTCCATCCATTCCCACGGATGACAGCAACTCATTTGCACAAACTAAAATAAAATAGAGAATTCAAAAATTTTTCTTAAAAATTATTCCCTTTCAAGTACTCTGCAATTGTTATTGTGAAGAGAAACAAAATCATGATGAAAGCAAGCAAATTCCAAGCTAATAAACGTGGGCAATCCTTCAGTTATGAATTCTTGTAAAACACAGGAGGGGCTGGGAGGGTATCCATGTTTTGGCATCACAGGACAGAAAACTGGAACAAAGAATGTAACTGTAGAAATGGAGATATCTAAATCTTAAGAGACTCTATAAAATACAAAGCTCAAAATGAGCTGCTAACCACAGAAAGCCTTTTTTTTAGTAAGATGATTTAGAATACGAGACAAAGAAAGGACACTCCTGGATTGAAAATGGATAAACATCAGCTACCAATGGCCAAAAATAAGTGTCAATAACCCAAACCAACCATCAAAAACATTGCATGCACCCAGTTCCTACAAAGATCAATTAAATACTTCCTCGTGGCAAGTGAGCTTCAATAGGTCCCAAGATTTTATTATTGCTATTCCCAACCTCAGCTGAAGTTTTCAAGGCCTCCTGCTTCACTAAAAAACACAGACTGTAGTAAAAGTAACTGAAAGCCCAATAAGCTTTGCATTTTCTCTAAACCACTGCAGAGACCTCCTACATCAGAGTGACAGCCTTCAATCACCCCAAACACTACATCTCTGTTGAAGTTCTGTAACAGCTAGAATAAGAAATTATTTTCTTGTATTAGAATATTTCTATTTCTAGAATTAATGGCAAGTAACTCAAAATACAACAGTACACTAAGATTTGTTTTAAAATAAACTATTAGATTTTTATCTACATCCTTCTGTCCTTCTGCATCCTTCTACATTCTTCTGATGGATATCTTCAAAGAGCACAAGGTACAAAGTAATGCAGAGTTCACTGAATAGTCATTACAGTATTTTCTGCATTACTGCTGACATCTTGCTTTTTACAGCTTTATGGGGGGGTTGTATTAAAAATAAGCTGTTCAAACAATTAACATTTTTTCTCTTTCAAAGCAGATAAACTCTAATTATGATTTTGTTTTCTAAATCACAGCTATCAACACTGCTTGTCCCAACTCTTCGGCAAAGTTACAGGACTGCAGGAAACACAGTGCACTCAAAAGCTGCTGGCCTTGGAGCACACAGAAGCAATCTCCACTATTCAGAGACTATTTTGTGCTCCCTTACTTGTAATGGTGGCTTAAACATGTTTAGCCCTTAACATTACATACTAAAGACAAAGGCTTAGAGCCTCAAAGGGGTTTACACAACTTTAATCTCCTAGTCCCCCACTTGGCATTGTGTGTCTGGGCTGGCACTAAGCAGAAGCCCATGGAGGCTATGCATTAATTGCTGTGCAAACAAAAAGAGCAGGTCACAGGTTCGAAACAGATGAAGGAAGGCTCTTAAAGCATGGAACCTTCGGGCACAAGGTGCTGGGCAAGATAAAACCTTGTGCCTTGAAGTTCTCTAAGCTCTACTCTCTGTCCAGCTTGAGCCAGACCAAAAAAAAAAAAAAAACAAGAGCCAAGAGCTTTTGGCCTTGCACTTCAGTGAAGGCAAAGAACTTTGCCCTCAATGCTCCTCTTAAATCAGGAAACTACAGCCCTACCACCAAAGCTCTGCATCAGGGCTGGCTTTTTTCAGACCCCCCATCAGCTGTTCACAGCCCTCATCCCTCTTGCAACTGCAGATGCATCATGCACTTTCTTCCTTAACAGAGCAAAGAAACAGCAAACAAACAAAGCTGAGACACTTGCATGTATAGGCACATTTTGCCCTC
The DNA here is from genome assembly GCF_017590135.1 of Pyrgilauda ruficollis. Classification (NCBI taxonomy): domain Eukaryota; kingdom Metazoa; phylum Chordata; class Aves; order Passeriformes; family Passeridae; genus Pyrgilauda; species Pyrgilauda ruficollis. The sequence continues at coordinate 1,274,580 of NW_024509877.1, read as the reverse complement.
AACACCAGTGAGAGAGGTACATACAGAAGACACAGCTACTCACATCCGCATCTTTCTTACCAGTCAAAAGAGCCCTTCAGTTTTGCCAACATACAAGGAAATGAGTCTTCCCAGCTTCCTCAGCCTGGTTTCTGGCTGATCTGTCCTCATTCTTACTGAGAAAAGGTATTTCACTCTCCCTTTCTGCTTCCCTTCTTTCAAAACATTATGGAACTCTAGGTAACTATTCCTAGCTATCAAATTCCCAGTTGGATGATCTGACAATCAGTGACAATATAATGTAGTTTTCCCATTACAAGCAGGCTCTGCCCTATTAGCTGTGTCCTTATAATCAGATCTATCACAAAAGTACACGCAATTGATGTATTTAGAAATTTTATCAGGAGCACACACACACGAAACCACCTAAAAATACCAAAATACCATTATGGACATACTTCATTCAAAACGTCAGTTTTCAGTGCTATTAACCTAAATTAATTTTGACAACAGGATAAATAGATTAATACTGCTTCTCCCCAATCCCACAGATTCTCTTCTTCCAGTATCAAGTCATTAGTACAGTACCTGGATAGACTTCTTGTTTGTTGTTTACAGTGACTGGTGAAACACAGATGATAATGTAGCTGCTTAAACCCTGATTCATCCTCTGACCCAAGCTCATTAGAGAATAAAGCTGAAAATTCTGGGATGAGAAACTTAGAACCTACTCTTCCCAGGATGTCAATATTGCAGCTACATTTTCCCTTTATTTTATTATATATTCCCAGAGAATTTCCTTTATTATATTATATATTCCCAGAGAAGACATCTTCTGTTGCTTCATGAAAAAACATTTACAAACTGACCAGAGAGCACTAAAAGAAACACTTATTTTCCAAATATGCACATTTTTTATCCACAGTGCAGGTTTTTGTCAAACTTCCTGCTCACACAGGGTGAGCAGACAAAGGAAAATATTAAATATATGTCAATATAGTGCAATCACAATGCTGTAGTCTTTTAAGCCTATCCTATTAATATATATCTATTCAGATCTGTAAATACTTTTTTAAGATTTATTTATTTTAGCTGTAGATACTGGAGGTCCTTATATAAGGAAAAGAAGGAGAACATTTAGTTAAAACGTTTTGCTCTTGCAAATGAACCTAAACCTACAAAGCGACACAATGTGTTTACAGAACAGCAGAGAGATCAAATTTAAAAGAAATGCTTGCTTGCAAAACATTTTGAATACCATGAGTCTGCTCACCATAAAGCACATTTTTCTTTACCAAAATTCATTGTTTTAACTTGTGTGCAATCAAGTCACATGCATGTCATGTAAGATGACACAGGACTCATTCAGAGGATGTAGCTTTATGTGCAAGAACCAAACATGGCATCACTTGTTTCAGCCCCCAGTGCTGACATCTCTCCAACATCAGCAATAAAGTTGTAACAGGCAACACAAACTACCTCAAAACATAAAAATCAAGTTATACTCACTGTAATTTGGGAAGCATCCATGAATTGCAGGCCAAAGTAATCCGTTTCTACAAGGTCCAAATGATACACAATCTGGTCAAACAACTCCTGTCCCTTTGCATTTTTCTGTAACAGAAAAGAGAATGCCTGTTTTAAAACTGGCCAGTGTGGGTTTTTTTGGGTGTGTTTCTTTTCAAGTTCAAACGTGTGAGAAGAGGAAAGGAAAATAATATCAGAAGAGCAATTCTATTTATTCTGAAGAATTGCATTGTCATTTCTTTTTATTTTTCTCAGAAAACAGTGTGACATGCCGTTCTTGTCTACAGCTATTCCAACAGCATCAGATTTCATTCTATTTATTCTGAAGAATTGCATTGTCATTTCTTTTTATTTTTCTCTGAAAACAGAGTGTGACATGCTGTTCTTGTCTGCAGCTATTCCAACAGCATCAGATTTTACTCTCAAAGCAAGATTTCAAAGTTCATCATAATTAAAAACGTGCAAGAGAAAGGGAAGGCTTATGCCCTACAAGTGTCCTAAGTCACAGAGCCATCATTTTGCACCCCAGGAAGTCAGATTCTCCAGGAAAAGCTTGCTTAACATACACCGCCTGAAATCTGCTGGCTATCAACAGCAACTGCAGTCATGCAGTGCCACACCACCACTGCAGCTGCAAAATAAATTCTGGACAGCCTGAACACTCGAAGAGCATTGTGAAGAAAATTAATGGGATTTGATAAGATTTCCTTTATGTTGCCAGTTGCCATCATATTTACAACCTTTAAATGAAGAAACAAACAAGGACCAAAAAAGCTGTATATCTTACTTGGCACGCCGTCTGAAACGTGCAGGCACGGAAATAAAAGTTAACAACTAAAACCCCAATTATGGCCTACAGGTAAGGGTAGAAAACTTAGCAGATTCTTAAAGGTAGGCTGCATTGGCCTGGGTACTTGTTTTGAGGTTAAGGCAAGAATTTAGGTACTCAATCTTCAACACAAGAAAATCAAAGTTTGAAGATTATAGATAGGCTGAAGGAAAAGGCAATAACAAACCAATTTTTTTTTTTTTTTTTGTTGAGCTACTTGGAAAATAAAGTTTTTTTTTTTTTTTTTTTTTTTTTTTTTTTTTTTTTTCTGTTGAGCTACTTGGAAAAGAAAGTTTTCAAGTTCTTGAGCAAAATCACCCCTTGGCCAAAAATACAAGATGATCATAAATCTGAGTAAGAGACTGAAGCTAGAGCTGTACTTTTTACAGGGAAGTACTGATCAGGATCCACCTTTGTGACTGCTGTCCCTCTTACAACTTTAAGAATTTTTTTTAAAAAAATTATTTTTTAAAACTAACATATTATGCATTTCCACTTTACCCCAAAATTCACAGTTAAGCATTCAGTTCCTTTAGTTTGGTCTTCTGCACAAAGGCACCATCAATCATAACATGCAGAACTCCTGTTCAGGGTTCTAGACTGCATAACATCAGTTTTCTTCAGTAACAGACAAGATAAGGAGTTTAAGATAACAGAGTAAAAACCTCTGTTTTTCCAAGAAAGTCAAGCAAGCTCAGGAATAGGCAGAAAATTTTATTTAAGTTGTATTTTTTAGGGTTTTTTAACTAACATAACAGAAGCACAGAAATTGAATCATATCAAATTTCAAGAGTGGAATTAAAGCTTCATAAAAGCTTTATGCCAACATTAAACTGTCATTGTAAGATACTGTTTCATTATTTTGAAGGGGGCAAGAGGAGGATAATAGACATTATTAACCGAAGTTCAACATTCTATTAAAAGTAGATGAGAATACAATGGCTTCTTCAAACAGTACATTGCTAAGATGTCATCATCTTTACTTGTACAGCAATTGTTATAAACTGAACAAAAAGTATCCAGAAGATATTTTCTTATATGGAGTAAAATCAGCACTTGTTAAAAGAAGCCAAACCAAAGCTCAACAAAATCTAAACAGATTTTGCTTAAGTGAGGGAGGAGAAAACCCTCAAAAGCAATAAAAAGAGAAACAGCAGAACATGAAAAATTCAGAACATAGGAAAAATGCACTTGATGCCCTACTCTGCTCGTGGTTGCTTGCTTTATGGCATTAACTACCAGTATATGTTTATCTTCCACTGCCACACACCCAATAGAAACCAGAGAGAGCACACTCCACCTTCTGTATCCAAGCAGTGGTTAATGTTTAACATGTGTTACATGCAGAATAGCTCTGCACTGCACAGCTAGACCATAAAACGCAGTATTACATACACAGCTTCCAGGAGATTGTAACATTTAATTTGTCACCAAATGAGCTTTCCCAGCAACTTGTACCCCTTAAATGACAAAGCTGCTGCAGCTGGCATATTGCTGACCAAAAACTTTCTTTGAGATGTTGCACTACAGGGGGAGATAAAAGCGACTGATTCTTTACTAGCAGTAAAGGATTACCTGTTCCTTATTCTGCCTCATCACTGGCTGACAATCCAGCAGGTCAGATTGTGGACTGATAAATTAATGCGCACCGAATGAAACAGGTGGAATAGTCAAAATAGAAGGCTCTTTCCTTAGGCATTGCATATGCATGATAGTGGTCTCAAAAGCAAAGAAATTTTTATTTTCATCGTCTTTTTCTTCTCCCCTACTTCTAGAAAAAAACCAACAGTAGCTAAAGGACAAGTTTCCCCTTTCAAAATCTGGTACCATATAAAGACAAGAAAATTATTTCGTACTGTAAAATTTTCATAGTAGATCTAATAATCTGGAATTCAATAAATCATACTCTCTCTACAGACCTTTGACTTGTGCTTATTTTCTGAAGACACAGCTAAAAACCCCAACCATAAACTAAAAATATGTTACAGTCATACCTTACTAGACAGATGGTTCAGAAGTATCAGATGTAAATGGTCTGCATAACATATCTCACAAAATGAAGTACATGGCAACAAACAGTATGCATATACTATTATATAGAGTCACTATTTTGTTGGTATGGAAGTTACTATTATTGGGAACAGTGATGTAAGAGAAGTTGCAAAATCTTGTGTTGACTTGGGGTTTTTTGTTTGTTTCTGTTGGGTTTTTGGTTTTGCTGTTTTTTTCTTGTCTTTGCTTTCTGTTTTGGTAGAGTTTCTTTTTGGTTTGTGAGTTTTTGTTTGTGTTTTTTTGTTTTGGTTTGAAACATCAATTAAAGCACTGCCAGTGTTCCTTGGAACTCAGAAGAACTTGTGTGAGCACCATGAAACCTCACAGGCAAGCACTGGGAGGGTGGGCATTAAATGTTCATCTTACAAACAAAACTACAGCTGCAACCTAAGGCAAAACTGAACTAGCATGAGGCAGGCACTTGATGAAACACAAAGACTGAATTACACTTGCAGACTGGGAACCTCCCTGATAATGAGCAATCACTGAGAGAAAGGAAAAAAAAAAAGTATCTCATGTCACTTGTCCCTGTTCCACCTAACAGTTATGCGAGCTTTGTCCACTGTTTCATTAAAGCCACTGTCAAATAAAGCCTCATATTATCTTCCCTGGGATCATGAATCACATTCAGAGAGAATTCTTATGTTAAATGAGGACTCACTGCAATATCCTACAAGGACCCCAATTGGGATGGGCATACAGCACCTTGCAGTGACAAGGTGCTGTATGCATGGCCCACATTTCAAGTAGGCTACATTTTCAGCTGCCAGAGAGTTCCCAGTCTCAAGGAATCTATGGAAATTCTTGTCAGCTAAAACATGACAAAACAAAGATTAACTTCTCTAATTAGAAACTCTTCCAGACTTGACATGGAAATAGGCAAGAGATTTTAATGTGCTTCTGGTAGACATGAAGGAAAGAGAAAATTGATCAGCCAGGGACATTTTACACCAACTAGTCTAAACAAGCTCATTAGTGTTGATCTTAGCTATTCCATAGCTGTTTGAAAGGTTTTTGCCAAAGGGCACAAAAATTGGACATACATGCCAGAAAAGTCCAATTTTAGTGCAGATACAGTGCAAGGATGCCATTGATCACTCTCAGAGCACATACAAGCAGAGCTGGAGAGCTTCTGTCCACACTTTCCCCAAACCCAAGTGCAGTTACTTGAACCCAAGTGGAGAGGCTGAAATTCTTGAGTCATATTAGAGAGCTCAGACTACAGGGCTACAAACAAACTATTAACAGATTTCAGAAACAGTTGAAGCACTGCTTGGGAAAACAACCTGTCAAATAGGCCAAGAGGTACATGAAACAGTCTGCCAGCTGACAAAATGACAACCAAAATTAAGGAAAAGAAGCTATCACCAAGAGAAAAGTCAAAGCAAATTAACTTTCCAATCAAAGCCAGTGCATCTCAAACTGAATAGTGAGTAGCAACAACAATGGGTAGGTAGGGCAGGCTTAGTTTCTGTTTTGAATTGTATTATTATGATTATGTATTGTGCAATATGTTAAATATTTTTTCAGAGCAGGCTGCTATGGTCTGATGGTCAGTGACTCCAGGTCTGAGCTTCTAGTAAATTCTAAAGGGCACCTTTGCAGCTAGCAAGTCTTATCTCCACAGGCCTGATACTGACCTGCTCTGATGGCACCAGCATTTCCTCTCCTTGGCATCTCCTGAAAACAAGAGTAGCTCAATATGGTCTGCTCAGTCCTCTTACACCTGAACTATTATTAACTCAATTTTCAAACCTAAAGCTCATTTTAAAACTTAAGGCTTTAGCTGTTGGCCATACTGCTTAGCAGTGAGAATTTGCTTTGCCTTTTAGCAGTCACCGGCAGTGCTGTCTCCAAGTGTCTCAGACAGGCTAACATGCATAAAAGCCATCTGTGCTCCTAATTAGCCTTGACTCCTGGTGCTCAGTTATCATCTGTCCTTTAACGTGCTTTCTTCTGGATAATCAAGCCTTCAGTTTCTCAAACACACTCAGCTGTACTGAAAGCCAGAACTATTTCCATAATTTTAAGCACAAAAATGCAACTGCTCTACATTCTTATAAACCCAGGGTATCCAACAGCTTCAGCCCAGTACATGTTGTTGGCCATGGCTGGGCTTGCAAAAGCTGCACTGAAAACCGTGTTATCTGTCCCAGTAGTGCTGCTACAGGCAGTATTGTCAAAGTCAGCTGCTTGTTTTCAAATTCCAGTTTGCACTCTGCCATCCAGAGAGGACACTGGCAGAGGGCACACTGCGAACCAGCCGTGACCTTGGTGCCTGTCCCACCCTCCTCTGGTGGCCTAATGAGCACATTCGGAAGAGTGGAAAAAGAGTTGAATTTTTTTTGCTTGAAATCATGCAATAAAATACTACTTTATTTTCATAAAATCAGTGCTAATTGAAGAACAGCAAGTTATTTACTAACACATCATACTTCCATGAGGCTGGCTAACTTGCTCAAGATGCAATGAAGATGTCAGGTTATTTTCTTATCAGCCAACCATTGACTTAAATTTTCAGTTCTGGCTACAAACTCACTTGAAAATGTGACACTGTTCAAATAACCATTAAGCCTCTCACCCTGTCATGGCAATAGCACCAGTACTGCTTCAGAGCCTGCTACTGCATGCAAATGATGTTTAAATGTAGTACAGACCATAGAAACAAGCAGCTTTGCTGAATGTGCCCAGAAGAAAATGCAAGTGATGACGCATGTGAACTTTTATCTGAAGGAGAACAAAATTCAGTTTAGTTCCTTTGAGAAATTAGCTGAAAGTAAGAGTGAAAATCTCCTTAACTTCCCCCTGCATAAAAAACCAAAACCAACAAAAAATGCCAAATGCATACACACACACACCAACAAGCCCTCAGCCCTTCATCAGTAGACAAAAACATCCCATTAATGGTATTTACTTATTATAACCTTGAAAGAACAAACATTTTGCTCCCAGTCATTTCTGTCAAGGCCCTAAACTAAGAATTGCTATTTCCTGAGCTGAAGCGGCTCAGAACCAAAGTTAAAGAACCCCTTGAAAAATGACAAAAACACCAAAGCAAAAGGAACCCAAATTCCCACAAATAATAAACCAAACCAACAGACCAAGCTGCTTCCTTCAAATTACTCTCTAAGTCTATGATAAAAGTCTCCAAAGCTAGGACTGTCACAAGTCACATCCCATCTAGGGGGTGGAGGGAACCTTAGAGAAGCACACAACCACTTCAGAATATTCTCTCAGTGGGCAGGTTGGCAGACAGTGCAAGTGAGCCGGGTTCCTGCAGCCAAGATGCCAATGAGAATTTGCAAACAGTCATTAAGGAAAAAAAATTCCCTAAGAGTGGGTATAGTAAATCTCACTATTGCTGCACAGCAGCATTTCTTACCAGCAGCCAGACTTTCATCTCTCCACCAGCTACTGACAAGAAGAATCAGCGTTCACTGGAGGAGAAGCCTGAACAAGGACAAATAAATAGATCACTCTATTTTATATGTACCAAGTCAATGCATAAACCCAAATGGCACTGGGCTTCTAGTACATTTACCATGCCAGTGTGACATTGGAAAAGTCTCTTGCACTGGCTTATGTTTTCTACCTATTATGTAAGGGCAGTCGCTTCTCAATAAAAAATAATACAAACAAATTTTAAAATGGTCCAACAACAAAAAAGTAACAATAAAAACAAATAAACAAAGCAAACAAAACCAAGAAACCCAAACTACTAAGAACTAAGGGTAGAGAAGCATAATATGCTATTTTCAAGCTCTGCAATAGGAGGAAAGAAAAGATTTTTCATTATTCATAAAGTACAAACTCATTAAGATGAATCAAAGATTGAATTGGCAGCACAGCATTATAGAGAACATACAGACAAAGGAGCAGAGAAGGAATTACCTTAGATGGAAACAATCTCTAAAGAGTCCAAAGCCCTGCCAGGAACCTCTCACTGGGGAGATTCCTATGTACAGTAACACAAACATAAAGCAGATCCAGGAAAGTCAGGTGAGATTTGAAAGGAGAGTATAAGGTTTCCTCTGCCACTTCACACATCCCTGCTTGCAGTCACTTCCTTCCCCACCTCTCAATCACATTCTGTCTCTATCTCAACTGGACAAGTGAATCAAACTTATACAATGATCTGAACAATGCTAACTTTTTCTGAAAGCTGGTTTTGCACAGTTGTTTTCGAAATAGGCACTTTTGCTATCTGAGTCTTACAGTATAGCCCTTCAAAAACTGATTCTAGTAGCATATCCAGAGGCTCAGAAGCCTCTTTTGCTGCTGAAAAAAGGAGCAAGAAACTGTCATGTCTCGAGACCTACATTATCTGGAAGGGATATTTTCACCAATTGCTTATTTTTTTTCAAAGAAGATGTGGCTGTCTCAGGCTGGACACAGCTGGTTTCAGTCATCTCCACAGCAGACCCACTGGTGGGGGGGCTACAGAAGTTAGGAGTGAAGGAGTGGATTTGAGTTAGGGAAAGAGTGAGCTTCATTTTGACCCACAAGCCTTTTAATTCTCATTTTTTTCTCCATATTTTCTACCCCCATCCTGCAGACTGAATGAGGGGCTGGGTAGAAGCCTGGCTAGGCTGGGTAGGATGGCTAAGGCTAACCCACTGCAGTGGGGAAACCCTTATGCAGGGCAATTTTACATTTCCATCACTCATCTAAAGGGCACGCTGCCTTTGAAAAGCCTTTAATCTCTCCAAAAGTCACAGGAAGGGCAGGCAGGTACTACCATGGTGGGTGCCCTATGCGTGCAATTACTATTGTCAACATTATTACCAACAGTGACATTTTTATTTTATTGGACTCAGATGAGGGTGAGGTTCTGCTCATTGTCCCTATCACCTACATGTACTACTGGCAACACAGATCTCTTCCCAAAAGAAAAGCACTGTCAGCACTTCTAAAAGGGATCCTCAGGCAACAGATAAAAGCAACCATCAGCGACAGAACAAAGCAGTAAAAAAAAAAAAATCTTACTTGCAACTTTATGTTCTGGAAGTCAGTCTGGACTCCTGTTATTTCAGGAACAGACAGGCTACCCCATCACAATTATACATTCAGAGGCACCATTTTTAAAAGGGTTACTTGTATGTAAAGAAGATTCTTTTTCACCCCTAGAATGCCAGCTCCCTCTCCTGACCCACTTGAAATATTACATGCCCCTCATACACAAAGTGGAGGAAAAACGAAGCAGCTAGGATAAGGAGAACAAAAACCTATGCCGAGACTCCTTAACCTACATCACTTCACTCAAAATAAAATTTACAGTTCTGCATTCCCAGAGGAAGAGGTATTATGTAATAAAGCTAAGCTACGGGCATTGAAGTGGAAGCCACCGCTTTGAGATGATGCCATCAAACACGACACAACGCTATGCTTTAGGCTGCCCTTGCCCATTGCCCTCCTGCACAAATCACGATGGGATAGAGGTGCCATTTTTCTGGAGAGCTACAGAAAATTCTAGGCCATGACTTTAAACTGTATTTGAGAAATAACATGGAACACTGGCATAAGATGACATTAAAAAGAACAAGGAGAAATAGGCAAGTGCTGTCAGAAGAGCTCCTGGGAGAGTTTAGGAAAGACTCTGCACTTTCTTATGCTAATGCAGTACCAAAGTTTCGAATGACATCTTTGCTTTCTTATACACCTGCATTTGAATGCTCCAGGAGCATTCAATAGTTTTAAACAAATGCAATTGCACAAACAGAATTTTCCATATAGACACATCCTTCATATACAATTCACATGTATGGGTGCCTGACTCAACTATTTCCAATTTTTTTAACTTGTTTTTAAATAGGACACATTTATGACTGTCTACAATAAAGTAGTTTACCTATAAGGTTCTACTGGCAACCTTGCTTCAGCATAAATGTAGCTCAGACCAGCAGTAATGGCCAGTCAGACACACAAGCAATACAAGAAGTTGTACTTGACAAAAATTAAGTCTGCAGGGCTCCCACTCTCCAAGCCAGACAAGTCACAGGTTCTGTTCCTGACTCCTACCCAAGAGGTCTGTCAGGGCAGCTGAATGCCTTGTAAAGAACTGGCTACAGGGGGAAGCTACATCAGTTAAACATCACTACTAATTCAAGCTAACAGCACTTTCAAACCCCCTCCCCACCCAAACGACCACACAGCCCAGCCTGTCGTGGGCCTGCTATGCCAAAAGCTGCTTCCTGACACTGGTATCCAGGCAAGGAGGAGGCCACAAAGCTGTGCTGTGGCTGGAAGGCAAAACCTAGGACAGCTGCTCTAGGAACTGTTATCTTACATAATGCCTTAAATATTGTCACTTTTGGGTGTGTAGAACAGAATCCCCACCACAAGGTGCTGACCTGTAAAAGCAAAAAGGTGCAGATTCCTTTAGCAGTATCACATCATGTATGCTGCATGAATTTACTTATATGTCTGGATAAAACAAAAAGTTCCTTAGAACCAATCCTCTCCTCCAGCATAAACTTGCACACTGTTAATGCTCACATAATTCACAGTCAATTATTTCTATGTCTTTTTTTAAACTTAAATAGCATATACTATTTGTGGCACTTTTCATAGCACAAAATTAATTCCACATGCATGGTAGCATTAGAATTAATTGCCTATATTAATTACCCTATAATGTGCTAAACCTTCCATACAAATCATATTTATTATTAATGACCCTGACAGTTACAGCCAGTAAAACAAGTTCAAAGATGTGAAATAGAAACAGTGCCCAAAAAGGGAGTTTGGAACTTGAGGATGAAGCTCTAATGTGGTCTTCTCCTCAGAAGCTCTATGGATTTAAAAATGCAAAGAAACTCTTTTTGAAGTTGTTTATTCAGACAGCCAACTGACTTCAATACTCTTCACTCTTTGTTCTTTCATACACTAAGTCACAGTCTTCTCCAAAGAATCAACCTCAATTATTTGCTTCTCTCTGAAGAGACCCAAAAATCCAGAGATTCAGAAAAATCAGTAAACCCTCTTAAACTGCAGGTTTAAAATCAGCAGATTTAAAAACAGAGGAAGATCAGGGAAGTTTGCCAGTAAAAGTATTTCATTTAGTGGCCAGCAAGGAAGACAATTATTTTTAAACACAAACATAATTAGACAAGTATATGCAATTAAAGACAATCACTACAAATTACATTTACTTTCAAGAAAGACAGAATAAGATGAAAAACCATGTGGCTCTTATTCAAAAAACTTAATTAGAACAACTATAATAAAGAATAAACAGCAGTTCAAGTTAATAGAAAACACCTCTCTCAGACGATGCTACTACTCAGTTAAAACCAATTACAAGATAAATTCTCATCATACTATAGTATTTAACTTCTCACTGTCTTATAAATATTCAGATCTGAAGGACAAGTGAACACCTTATTGTACTGAAATAGGCATGGCAGTACAACGTTCTGTTTATCTTCATTCTAAAAGATGAACAAGGACTCATGTCTGGGGGTTTTTACTGAATAAACTTAGAAGTTCTGAAGTGGTAATATGAGGAGCAGAAACACTGGGTTTTAGCCAAAAATTATTTGTTAATATTTCATGCCAATCAACAGATCATCCAATCGAGTTAGGTAAGATGCTCTGAAGATAAAAGTTCTCATTATAAACAGAATCTCTGACCCCAGAGTCAGTATGCAGAAAAGCACAGTATTCCTCAGAATCTGGAAAAGTGATGTTTTTGAAGAAGTGAGAAAAGAAGAACCACTAATCTGCACAAGTGTCAGGCTTCTTTCCTGTCAGTTCCCTGCATGCTGCAGTTTTTGCTGCCTACTTGGAGGGAGTGTTGTGTGCCAGCATGTCCTCTGGATGTAGTTTAAAAGACAGCCTTCAGAAATTTTAAGGCAAAAATACAGATGAAAACACATGATCAAAGGTGTATGTACATACATTCCAGAGAGACCTGCAACAGCCAGAAAGCTGCCCCACATATGGTTTGATTTGAAAATCCATTTGGAGCAAGCTGCAGCTTTTAGCAGTCTGCAGGAAGGTTTGAGTTTTGTCCTTTGCTTTCAGAGTCAGCTACCCTGCCTGCTCCGTGCCATAAAATGAATTCCGGACATTTGCATGGCAAGAGGAAATAGAATTTTAAAAAAAAGTCTCAGGGAAATTAAACCCAAGCAGCATAAAGGAGTAAAAAAATATAGTATCAGCTTATCAACTGGCTTATTATCCATGTTTATTAACAACATCGCAATAGGACCTTGTATTTTTAATTCAGACCACCACACAAACGTAGGGAAACTTTGCTATTGCTGTAATGTCTGCCAAAGATTCAGCAGAACTCATTAAACTGGTGACACTCCCAGTTCTCTGTGACAGGCTGATGGTGCGTTCCTTGTGGCTGGTTGTTTCACCTGGGCATTTTACCTCAACATAAGTTTTGCTCTGCTTGACAACTTTTGCAAATTTTTTTTTCTTAGAGTCTGACTCAAGATAGATCAGACCTGAGACTCCAAACTGGCCAGTCACAAATGGCTGAACTGCTACCACCTCAGATGTTTAAAATAAAAACTTAAATTTTAAGTGAAAGTTTGTAATTTTTTTATTTCAGGGAAAAAAATGTCACTAAGACCTTATAGTATGAATACAACAAAGTCCATATCCAAAAGTCACTGCAACACAAAGCCACTTCACAGAATGGGCTTTAGTTGGAGGGATAACAAACTACTTAAAAATGAAACCACTCTTTGATGGCTCCAGCAAAGACTGTATCACCAGTTCTTTGCAGACAACAACAAAAACCTTCATTTATAAAGCCAACAAAATTGGTAACAGTCCCTTTGTCTCAGAAGAATTTTATTTCACAATGAAAGTGAACGCAAGAGCAGAGAACTCCCACAAACATGCAATACTTCAATTAAATATCCAACAGAACTTAAACTATCAGCATTAATACCAAATATTCTGATGGTCTGAAAAGTCACTAAGTCCCTGGAGGATCACATTTTGCTGCCCTAATTCTGTTTTCTACCAGTAATCATAGAATCATAGCATACCAGGTTGGAAGGGACCTCAAGGGTCATCTAGAACATGCTTTTTCCTTGGCAAAAGCACATTCTAGACAAAATGGCCCAGTACCCTATCCAGGTCAATCTTAAAAGTTTCCAATGTTGGGGAATCCATCACTGCCCTGGAGACGTTATTAATATGAACAATGTTTCTCATTACCAGACTTACAGACTTGGACAGAGTCAAGAGCAAACTCAGGCTTTTCTGTTGGAGCAAAGTTCTGCGAGCCAAAATCTGGCTGTAGGGAAAACTTTGTTGCCTGACAGCTTTTAGATGACACCAGCAACTCAGATGACTTCAAAGTCATATGTATGTAACCAGCAGAGCCTTTAAGTGCAACCAAATACAACACCACACTGATGATGCAGGAAGAACAAGTGTCAACTCACTTGTTCAGCTGTGCCGATTCTGAAAGAGACAACATGTCGTGAAGTTTATTCAGGCTGTGCAACAAAGCACATATGACTGTTGATACAGCCAGAGAGTCTGTAGACTAAGAGAGACTAGTCTTTCATCTCCCTGTATTGAAAATACCATATGTTGAGGGAAAACAAACAATTTAGATGAAGAGAGTGATAAGCTGAATGCTCACTCACCAATCACGCACACTGAAGATCTTTAATTATGCCTTTTCATCATCTTGGATGAGAGACCAACAAAAGTTGTTTATCTCGATTGTTGGGTCTTCAGCATGGTCTCCCACAACATCCCCACATCCACACTGGGGCACTACAGTCTAGATAGGTCGATTATTGATGTCTAGATCACTGGTCTCAAAGGGAAGTGGCTAGTGGCTTGAACACTACCTGGAGACATGCTGTAACAGGAATTCCCTAAGGCATCTATCCAGGAACCTATCCTGTTCAACACCTGCATCTATCATATGGAGGAAGAGATGGAACACATCACTTTTCAGAAGACACCAAGCTGGGGTGTGCAGGTGACCCGTGTGAAGGCAGTAGCCAGGGACACTGCCAAGCCAGAGATCAGGGAAGAGCTACAACAGTGTTACAAGGCTGGGTCATATATCCTGTCAGGTTGACAGAAGTACATAAAGATCACTCCTTAGATGGGCAAAACAAATTCAACTTGAAGAAGATTAAGTTATCTTATTGCTAATTAATAACAGCGGGATAGTGAGACATAAAACCAGAACTAAACAAACTTTCCCCCCCACTTTCTTCCCAGGCTTAACTTCACCCCAGACTCTTCTACCTTCTCCCTCACGGAGTGGCTCTGGGGAAAATGGGTAGTGCCTCTTCACTGCTGCTTCCTCCTCTTCCATTGCTCCTTCCTTCCTCTGTTTCAGGACAGGATCCAACCCCATGGGATACAGTCCTTCACTGGTTTCTCCAGAGTGCAATCTTCTCACGGTCTACAGTTCCTCAGGACTGGCTCCAGCATAGGACCATTCCATAGAGCAGTCTTTCAGGAACAGACTGCTCCAGTGTGTCCCCAGCCTGCTCCAGCATGGGCTCCTCTCTCCATAGGGGCACAGTCTCCTTTGGATATCTATCTGCTCCTGCTTTAGGTCCTCCATGGACTGAAGGTGGATCTCTGCTCCCCCGTGGGCCTCCATGGGCTGCACGAGTGCCATGGGCCTGCCTCAACCTGCTCTTCACCACAGGCTGCAGGGGAGTTTGTGCTCCAGCGCTGAAGCACCTCCTGTCCCTCCTCCTCCAGTGACCTTGGTGTCTGCAGGGCTGTTTCTTTCATGGTTTTCTAGCTCCTGTCACAGCTGCTGTGCAGGGCTTTTTTCGCCACAGAGGTGGTCCAGCATTGCTGATGGACTCAGATTTAGCCAGTGGCAACTCCATCTTGAAACTTGCTGGAACTGGCTCCATCTGACATGAGGCCAGCTTCTGAATCTTCTCACAGAAGCCATCCCTGCAGCCTCCCTGCTACCAAACCCTGCCACACAAATCCAATACATATGTTTACGCCCTTTTGCAGACTCCACCGCCTTGACCTTGGTATGCACACTTCTCATACATCACATACAGATTACTGGGCCATCAGTATGAAATTCAAAATAGCCAGGGTTCCAGGGGGAGGGTAGAGAGTCTTGCTGTACTAGCTCAAGACAAGGTTATCTTAGATCTGCCATACATATCATTACTGAAAGGCAATACTCTCTCTAGTGACAATATCACTGAACTCATGTCCCCAACAAGGCATAAAAACTCTTTCACTCTCTGAGAACTAGGCTGTCTCCTTTGTCTGCCTCTCCCATCTTCCCTCCCCACTCCCAACTTTCAGAGGAGGAAATGATTCCACACTTGTTATTCAATAACTCCGGGCATTAAATTAGAAGCCAACCTTTTAACAGATGTAATATATTTACGGATAAGGACAGTCGACCAACAAAATACAGCTCTCTCCTTTCAGCTCAGACATTCCACACAAAGGGAAGTGCCAAGACTCCATGGGCCACAGGGAGTCAGCGGGGAGTGCACACCTGCCTGCAAGCAATGCCAAATGCTTTCCAGCTTCATTTTCACAACATCCAGGGGCTGTGAAATCTCATGTGCTGGAAACCGGCCTTCTTCAGCCTGAGCTATTCTCCCAGTGAATTCATTTTCCCCAATGAATCATGAAGACACAAAATTTACAAACCACAATATGACAAATATTTAACAGTTTGAAACATTTTTTAAGCCTTATGTTTTTTTAAATGTAAACATAGGTTTAGATTTATTATCTCCCAATCCATGTGAGTCATAAATGTTCCCACTTTCCCCCCCCACCCCCCAATTTAAGCTTTCTGCAAATGAACAGATATAAGATTGACAGTTTGTTGGTAACAAGCCTTTTCTGACATTGTGTGTAACTCATACTGAATTAATGCCATTTTGTTTACATGCAGCATTTAGAAGCAAAGCATTTTCTCAAGTTATGTTCCAGCTGTCTTCTAGTTTTCATCACTGTTAAATCTGTTGGTAGTTTTGAATTTTCAGGATAAACCATGATCTAGGGTGAGTATTAAATTGTAAGATTTGCTTAAAGCACAAGGGTTAGGGTAGACATCAAACTCAAACAATTATCTTTGTTATTCTCCTCTGAAGCACCTACTTAGTTAAGTACAACTGCATGAAAAATGGAAGCTTAACTACTCAAAACAAGCATTTAAAAACAAATCCATTGTCATAATACATCTGGTTCCCAGGACACAAGATCAAACAATAATTTTCAGAAATATACATATCTAACCAATTTGCTTTAAACCAACACAAGTAATGCTTAAAACATCATCTTCCAGAAAGTCACCAGCTGTCTTCAGGATCCTGGAAGGAATACACAAATGAAGGGACGGGTTACAGCTTGTTTATCATCTGGATACAGGCAGATGCTTTCATGGTCAGTAAGGTAACTTGACACTCCACTTCCCTCATGAAGAAGTTGTGCCACCAGCAATTTGTTCTGGAGTAACTCCTGCACTTCAGTAAGCTCAGCACCCATTTCAGAATAGGAAGTCTGCAAGGTAACCACAGCAGAACAACTCTGCTAGAACTACTATGGCAAAGTTTCTTATGGTGTTGAGTCTTATTACTAAAAACTAGGTTAAACACATATCATTTTCGACTGCAGAGTGAGACTGACTCAGCAAGGACTAAAAAGGGCTTAAAAGGCAAACCAAAGACATTGCTTGAAATAAAAAAAACCCAAAAACAACAAACAAGAAAACCAAAAAAAACCCAAACCAAAACAAAAAAAACCAACCCAAAGCAACTACAAGTAGTTCTGAACATATCCCACCAAGATGAATAAGAACTTAGTGTAATATGTACTTAGTGGTGTTTTTCACTCATATTATTTACATCGTCCTTAGACATGAGGATTTACAAAAATTGCAAACATCTTCCTCCCTTTGGAAGGTACCAGCAGGTATGCTGCACTATTTACAAAGCTTCACAAGGAAACCAGAACTGCGTTATTTACATGTCAGAACAAGCTGGTGCACATGTAACACTACATAATGGAACAGACGTCACATACCATACTTTTATCATGCACTAAAATCACATCTTAATTTTTCTCAATAGCTTTAGAATGCATCTGTGTTTTTGTACTGCACAGCAGCCCAGCTATTGATCCTGTATTATTTTGTATCATCTCTATAAACAGACAAAATCTTATTTTGATGTTTTCAGACAGGGTAGAGATTAGTGGAGTCAAGTAATATTTTTTTCATATAATATCACAAAATTAATACAAAAGCAGTGTTTTTTCTGTATTGAACATGGTAGGCATATGAGTTAGCTGACAGAGAAAGCATGCAATACCAGGAGGGCACATCTAACATCTCATACACTACTGATCCAGAAACCAAAGGATGAAAGTCATTGTAGTGAAGCAGAGGAGAAAGACTTGGACTGAAAAAAGAGAAGGCTGCAACTATGTGTAGCATTGAGGTGTCAAGAGAAGACAGCAATAAAATGGAAAAGGAAGGAACAAGAACCACAGAAGGAGACGTAAATTTTGAAATGTATGAGGTACAATTGAAAAATTCCACCTTGAGAAGAGACAATGTGGAAAAAGACAGGAGACCAGCTGGTGGTCACCTACTAGTCTGGAACCCATAGAGATTACCAGCATTAATACAACAAACACCATTCTCTTTTAGATGGTATACATACTGAGCCTTATAAGACCAGTTTAAGGTCATAAATTTATCTTGCTGCATGATCCTGCAATGCCCAGCACAACCCTCCCTTAATTATGCCTGGTTGGGCAGCATTAACAAGATCTAGATGTTCATCTTCAGGACTTGCACAGTTACAAGACTTGTAAGGAGACATTCTGTTTACTTTTTGCCCAACATAGCTATTTTAAGTTCAAGCTACTTAAAAACTTCTTCAATTACAAAAACAAATGTAAATATTGAAACTGGAGGGCCCAGAGGGGGAAGTGGATGGCATTAGAAAAGTTAAGCAGAAAAGATATTTACAAACAATTTTTCCAAAACCAACAAAATTATTGCATGTGTAAATAATTGTACTGGAGAACTGACTGCAATGCAAAAATCAAGGTACAGGAGGGAAAAGAGTTGGGCAATTAGTTGGCAAAAGGCCCTGCATCAACAGCCCAGGATTGCCCAAGCAACACACTGCCCAGACAAACAGCTCCAGAAAATTGTGCAACAAACTCTGAAGCGCCACTGCCTCAAATTAGGAGAAAGGAAGCACAGCTCTCACACAACCCACTACCATGCTACAGCTTTCAAACACAAACTCATGAGCAACTCACTCAGATACTATGCTTCCAGTTCACCACATCTGCCCACTACAGAAGAGCTAGACTTAAATGTTGTTATAAAATTACTGTCAGTTCCAGACAACAGTATTGTTGGTAACTCCCCATGTGTGGAGACACGAGGCTTGACTCTATTTTCTCAGAAGGCTGATTTATTATCTTATGATATATATTATATTAAAATACTACATTAAAACTATACTAAAAGAACAGAGAGAAAAGATCATCAGAAGGCTACTAAGAATAAGAATAGAATAGAATGCATAACAAAATCTTGTAACTCTCAGAGTCAAATGCAGCTGCATCTGTGATTGGCCATTAATTAGAAACAACCAACATGCCCCAATCACAGATGCGCCTGTTGCATTCCACAGCAGCAGATAGTTATTGTTTACATTTCTTTCCTGAGGCCTTCAGCTTCTCAGGAGGGGAAAAATCCTAGCAAAGGATTTTTCATAAAATATCATGGTGACACAATATCAAGAATCAGGTGTAGAGGTATGGCATCCTACTTCTGAAAGGTAACAATTAAGCAGCAACTACAATGAAGGTAGGGGGATAATCAGTGGTGTCCTAGTGAGAATAGAGGATTATTTCACATTAAACATATCAAGCATGACTTAGACTATGTTGCTGCAGCAAGTCAATGTTTAGTCTCACAGAGTAAATTCAGCCTTTTGGTGTGAATACACCTAGTCTTTACTAACTCTTGAAGCCACAGACAGGAATTGCTAAATATACCTAAGAATTCTCAAGCTCTCTAGTGCTTTGCAGTTTCTTGCTTCCTGCTATGCTGAACTTGAATTGCCATCCAACAGTGACAGAGAAAGCCCTTGTGGAAGAGATGTTGATTTAGTCATGCTCAAGGAGCTCAAGAGCAAACTGCTTCCGAGAAAATCCCAGCTCCCCAAAGTAGTCAAAGTGTGTGCATGGGTGACATATGAAGATAGCCAGGCACACTTAAGATCCCATTTTCTCAGCCCCATTTCAGTCAAGAGGCTGACTGGAAGCAACAAAGCCTACTAAGGGTTTCCCAAAAGCTCTATTAGATTGTCATTACTAGGAGTGAATGTCTTATCATTATGAAAAAGATAAAAATAAAAACCAACAAAACTTGCCTAGTAAAACTCTGCCTAGACTTCCCCTCCCTCAATAGGAAGCAAAGGCAGACTATGATCTTGAAGTCTGAAATATTACCATGCTTTCCTAGGACAAAGCCCAAGAAACTACTGCTGCCAATGCTGAACAAAGCGTTCTTGTTTAAAGGGACACAACTGTGGTTCTTTCTTTTCCCATCTCTTTCCCTATATGCTGGAGGTACATACATTACCTCCAAAACTTGCTGCTTGAGCATGTTAAAGCATCTCCACTGAATTCAGAGAGATTTCATATCTATACATACACACTCCCAAGAAAAAGAAAAGAAAAACAAAATGAGATAATGTGAAACTATCAAAGGGCAGGAGGCTTCAATATATCCCTTACCTTGCATATTAAAACAATAAGGCTAGATGGATGGATATCTATCAGCTCCTGAAAACTTTTATGGGAAGAGATCTCATGGCTTCTCTGGATAACCTGCGCTAGTGCTACACTACCTTCCCAGTGGATTAAGTTTTCATAATGTTCACTGTAAACAGGTTTTGGTCTTGTTACATCATCTGTCACTACCAAGACAAGCTTGGCTCCATCATCTTTTTAACTGCCCTTCAAATAGTTGCAGACTGTTATTCACTTAGTCTACACCAGACAAGGCTTACTCCCCTCAGCCTCCCCTTGGAGGCCATGCAGACCACCCTGACACCATCCACTGAAACATCTGCAGTTTCCTGACATTTACTTTTCTAAGTTGGCCCAAAAGGAATGTTCTTAGTAGAGGATCCTCAGTGCCAAGGACCGAACAGCAATGATTTCCCATAATCTCCTGGCCATACTCCTAATGTAGCATAGCACCAGATTTATTGACAATGATGGCACACTGGTTAATATTTAACTTGCTTTCAACTATAATTCCCAGTTCTTTTCAGCAGAGCTGCCACTTAGCCCATTCCCAGCTGTACTGATTCATGGTATTGTTAAACATCAGGTGCACCACTTTGCCCTTCGTGTTCTACTTCATGAAGCTTTTGATGGCCCAAGCGTTTAGTCTCTCAGGATCCCTTGGGATTTATGTTTTGCCATATGTCATGTCAGCCACTCCCACTAATTTAGTGTAATTTGCAAATATATGTCATCATCCAAATCACTACATATTGAAAAATATGGACCCTAGAACCAACCCTTGGCATACTGCACTCTGTCAGCTGCCAGCTGGATGCTGAGCTATTGATAATAGTCCAGCTGATTTTCAACCCATTAAGCAGCTTGTTCATCCAGCCCATACTTCCTTAGACCTCTAAATGTGAATGCAGTTGGTGGCATTATTCAAAACCTTGGTAACCTCAGAAGGTGACACTTCTGTCGTGCATACAGAGAGCCATTTTGCCACAGAGGGCAATGGGATTGAGTAAGCACACTCTTGTTACAAGCAAACAATTATGTGTGCATAATTGTCATGTATTTACAAACTTAATTCTTTGTCATGTATTTACAAACTTAACCAATGTGGAAACAAGCCGTGATCCTTCCAGGGATAGAAATAAGGCTGACTAGTCTATTACTTTCAGAGTTTTGCCATAGTTTTTTTGCAGATGAGCATACCATTAGCCTTTTCCCATAATTTTTCCCTTATCTACTACTAAACATGTAGAAACTCTCCCTGTTAATCTTCATTAGCCCTGACTCTGCTGGGCTTTGGCCTTTCATTTTTCATCCTTAAACACCTGAGTAATGCTTTCATACTCTTGTTGCTGGTCCATGTTTCCACTTACACGTTCTTTTTCTGTGGTTTTGTTCATAAAGAAGTCTCTTGTTTAGTCAAGTGGGCTTTTTCTGTTCAAAGTCATGATATTCCTGGAAAATGAGATGGTGTTTTCTTGAGCTGTCCAACAGCTCAGATTTTTAAGTTTCCTTTTCTAAGTCCTTTGTTAAACACCTCCCCCAGGGATTCTGATCTAACAAATACTCAGATAAGCAAAAATCCAATCCACAGGCCTAATTTTACTGCCCAGCTTTCTCCAGATCCTGAACTCAGTCATCTCATGATGACTCAAGATCCACCAGACTCTTTCATCTTTGCTGCATAATAGGGCAAACACAGCATTAGCCCCATCTGCTAAGAATTCATCAGCTACAACTTCTAGGAACCTCCAGCATCATCTGCCCAAAGTTTTGAGGCCTTCTTAGCAGATGTCTGGATGGCTGAAAGCCTCTGTGATGACAATGGGCAGGAGACCTCTAGTTGTTTTCAGAAAGAATTAACCACAATATCATAGGGCACGCAAAGCAGATGATGGAGAAAAACAGCAGCATGTATTTACCAAGGAAAAATCTGCTTGATCAACACAATTGACCACTATGATGATGTGACTGAATCTGTGAATGAGAATGGAGCAATCAAAGTTGCTCACTTTGACTGACGAGCTTTCAACATCATAACTGACAGTACCCTTGAATCCAGGTCAGTATACTATAGTTAACACACAGAGACTCCAGGTGGATGAAACACTGGCTGGATCATTTGGCTCAAAAGACAGCAGTTATCAATCCACACTATACCTAAAGGGCAGCCCCAAGTAGAGTTCCTCAGCCAGAATCCATCCTCACTGAGATTTTGGCACACAGTGAGCTGAGGGGTCTAGTCACACTCAAGTGCAGGGCAGCCCCTGAAAGCAACCCAGACAGGCTGGCAGAATGGGCCAAGAGGAACATTTCTCATGAAATTCAAACATGAGCAAAAGCAAAGTTCTGTGCCTGGGACAGACTAACCCCCTGCAGCTCACTGTACAGGCTGGGGTCTGATTAGCAAGGAGCAGCTCAGCTGGAAAGGAGCTGACGCTCAGGCAAACCAGGAGCATGCCCTGGCAACAAGGAAGGCAACAAACACACTGGACTGTAGCAACAGGAGCATTACAAGCAGACTGAGTGAACTCACTATTCTCTCGATGCTTCTTAGATCACATCTGGGAGAAGGCAGCCAGTTTTAGGACAAGTTACAAGAAAGACATTGACAACTGGAGGGGTTCTGCAAAGGGCAGCACCTTCCCCATGAAGAATGGCTAAAGGAGCTAGGATTGCTGGGCCCAGATAAAAGAAGGTTTGGAAAACAGAAGAGCAATCTGAGCTAAGCAGAAGTAACTGCAAAGACAGAGCCAAGGTCTCCACTGAGATGCTTGGTAAGAGAATGAGACACAAATTGACACAGAAAAGATTCCAATTAGATGTCCTAAAAACCTTTTACCTTAGGGTTGCCCAGAGAAGTTGTAGCATGTTCATCACTGTTTTCAAGACGAGATGATACCCTCAGTCTGAATTCAAATAAGAAGTCTAAATTCAGTTTTGACTCTGCTTTGAGAAAGAGCTTGGAACAACCCACATGACTACCAACTAAAAGCATCTAGAAAGGTCTCTAACAACAAGAATATCCTCTAGTTCTAAGCATTTTCCTTTTCAAGTTCCTATGAAGACACAAGCTTTGGACAGCAACTTTCTGTCTTTATATACCACATCATTTTTTCTTCCACTGGAGAATTCCAAATGGTTTTATAACTTCAGGCTTTTACAGTTCAGTAGCCTACAAAGTATCATCTTATGACAATTCATTATGGCCTCTAAATATAACATGACACAAAAGAAAAGAAACTGAATTCAAAGAGGGAAGGAAAATACCTCTCAACATTAAGATACTTCAAGGCTTTTCTGTGAAAAAATCAGAATTATATTCACTGATAGAAGAAGGCATAGAAAGGTATTTCCAATATTTTAAAAGTATTTCTGTATTGAAAAGTACAGAAGCAACAGTCAGCATGTTGCAACAAAATACACATGAGACCACAGTATCTCTCCACCCTTGGGAGAGGGAGGAGCACTCTTTCAATTCCTGATCCTTTCTGACAAGAGTAGAAAGGCTGATAAAAATACTGCACTGACCAGAAGTCAGCAGAACAATGCTCAGAGATCTCTGTGGTAGATGGCATTTTCTGGTAGAAAGAAGAAACTGCATTTTCTGCAGAAGGCTGGAATAACAGATTTCAAAATAACAATGAACAACTCACGAGGTATCTTGATTTGCAGACAGGCCATGAAGAATCTGTTTTACTGTGTTTATACTTCTGTCCTGAAGGGGCCAAGGCAGGAATCTTTCTGCTCTCTTACAAATGGAGGGATCCACATGCTATATACAGGTATAACTATACCTCAGCAACACAAGCCTCAAAAATGCCAGATGGCTTTCTCCTCATAGAGGTGCAGACTGGTCTGGGACCCTGAATCTGCACAGCCCCACTGTCAAGCAGGCTGCAGTCAGAAAGAAGCTTTGCACTGCTGATGCCAACCAATTTTCCATGAGCCTGTTTTTTTTTTCCCCAAAACTTCTACTTTTAAAATGGAAAAGTCATCTATTTATTTTCTTTCGCCAACATATAATACCAGAAAAGCAAAACTGCTTTCATAACCAATCATTATATGAGAAAAGTTACCACTGAAGTGGAAAAGAGCAATATCCAAAATAAATCCTCATAACAACACAGTGGTGCCTCAGTGAGATAAATACAAAGGCAAAAACTCCCAAAATACAAAGCAGCCCACTCCAAGAAAGCAGTTTAAATAACCTCTTCCACAGTATTGGATTCAATCTCTACTAATTGCTAGCAAGCAAATTCACATTAAAAAAAAAAAAAAGAAAAAAATCATCCTGATACACAATTCAGGTACCACATTCACTTAGAACAAAGGTCCTAGAGAAATATTTTTTAAATTTATGTATTTTTTCTCAGTATACCTTAGAGGGTGGTTGATTTCTCCAGAAAATGGTAAAACAAGCAAATTCACATTAAATGCAAATAGTATGAAGTTAAATGCATTTATAAGCGAGGACCCTGTTTCTATACAATTTCTTCAATCCTACTACTTAAATAAAAAGCCAAATAGTCTTGTGTTACTTTCTCCAGCTTGTGGCCTCTATCAGAATAGGACTGCTCTTTTTCTACAGTTAGAACAAACTCTTTGTGCAAATTCTCAGTATTTCAGTTTTCAATGTAAAATACTTGGCTTCTCTTCACAGGAGAAGTTCATATGACATGTTTCACTACTTTTGTTGTTTTTTCCCTTTCCCGTGGACAAGGGCATTTCAAATCTTTTCACAGGACATGTTACTTCCAAGGTTTCCACAGGGATCCAGGTCTCCCACTTAAGAGTCAAAGTACAGAAGATGCATCTGAGAAGAGGACTAAGACACATGTTATGTAATGGCAAACCTTCCCCATTCTATGCCAACAGAGCAATTAACCCAAAGATTGAAAGGAAAGCTACAGGTGAAGTATCAGCCTATTTTAATGTGTTCTCAAAACATAAATTTTCCTGAATACACTCCTAAACAAGTTAGAGAAATGTAATCTAAAGTACAATTATGTGGGGACTCATATCCTTGATCAACTGTACTCACAAGACAGCAGCTAAATAACCAGGAGATGGACATTTTAAGTTATTTCCTGGATGTTATTCTTTCCAACAGTTTTAGTTGTTGGCTTGAATGACAGAACAGGTATGCTTTTTAAATTTATAGATGTTATCAAGACATAGGCCAAATAACTTAGGTGAAAGTGTCCAAAATAAACAATTCTGTACCAAGATTTCTTTTTTAAAGATTAAACCCAGAAAATCAAAGCAGCACTAGTAAAGAAAGCATCAACCAAAAGAGTTTCAATATTTAAAAAAAAAAAATCCATTAGACATAAGATACCATACAAAGAAGATAAAACCAAGAAAGAGTAGAGCAGAGAGAATGGGGTGCTCACAATGGATTAAAAATTCCATGTAGTCAATACTAGACTGTTGCCCAAAGAAGCAGGTCCAATTTCCAGCAGGAGTGTTACCCTCCTAGGAGGGTTATCAGTGAAGTCTCTGGAAAGCAATTACAGCTCCTCAGTGCTAATAACAAATCACAACTGGAATCCCATACTCAGTTTGGAGCACTGTGTTTAAAACTGCTGACAGAAAAAGAGAAAGCACCTAAGAGAGAACTGCAAGGACAATAGTTTTAGCAAATGTGGCTCATACAGAAAAAAACCAAAACAAAGCTGCTTGGATGTTTGTCTCAAAAATGCTACCATCTAAGAACACAGCCCAGTCACAAGAGTCTCCGTGTTCGCTCCTTCAATACACTCACGTGCTTCGTGAAGAGGACAGCAATCAGTGATGTTCTGTATGGAACAGTAAAGTTTGAACTTGCAGCTGAGCTGATTTAGACTAGGAAAAGTTGTGACAGAACAGACAAACAAAGGAGCAAGATATCCAAGGATGGTGTGGGATCTCTTGCCTTTTATGATTTGCAAGAACTAGACTGACAAATACTCTGAAGAGACTTCATGCCGCCCTAGGGCAAATGAACAATATCACTTGCATTTATGTGGTACAAAGTGACTTTGCAGTACTAGGTCCATGATACCTTCAGAGTAAATCTGTTCTTTAATTTCACAACTGCCCATGTTAGAAATGGAAATCAGAATGGTTGAGGTTGGAAGTGACCTCTGAAGGTCTAGTCCAGCTACCCTGCTCAAACTGGGCCAGCCATAGAACTCTGTCCTGGATGAGTCCAAACTGCTTCTCTGTCCATGGATGGACACTCCATGACCTTTCTGAACAACCTATTCCAATGCTGGGTCATTCTTACAGTAGAAAAGCTTTTCCTGATGTTCAGATGGAGCCTCCTGTGTTTCAGTTTGCACCCATTACATCTGGTCCTGCCCCTGAGTGCCACTGAAGAGAGCCTGTCTCCATCTCTGCACCCACTTTCAAGTATTTACACACTCTGGTAAGTTGTGTTGCCATCCGTGTGTCTCCCCACAAGAGAAGCCCACAAGACTTCTCTTGTACAGGCTGAACAGTCCCAGCTCTCATGCTCCAGTCACCTGATCACTTTAGCAGCCCTTCATTCAGCTCTCTCTGTCATCTCCATGTCTCTCTTGTACTGGGGAGCTCCGAACCGGGCCCAGCACTCCAGGTGTGGCATTCCCAGTGCGGAGCAGCAGGGAAGGATCAGCACCCTCAGCCTGCTGGCGACTCTCCATCTATCTCCATCCAGGATGCCGCTTGCCTCCTTCGTGCCAAGGGCACACTGCTGGCTCAGGCTCCACTTGCTGTCCACCAGGACCCCCAGGGCCTTTTTGAGCACAGCTGCTTTCCAGCAGCTTTCCTCCACCCAGCATCTGCTGATGCCTGGGTTTGCTCCTCCGTTGGTGGAGCACTTGGCACTTGCCTTAGCTAAGGGACAGGAATGAAAGAGTAAGACTTTATATCCTTCCTTTCAAGACTGATTCAAGCAACCTGTTTGACAACTGCCTTATCTATACTCTCTCTCTTCCCTATACTCTTCCATATTTTTCCATCTTCTACCAAATCTTTCTTCTGTTCCCTGCAACATTTCAACAACTATTCAGAGCTATAAAGTCCTTACAGATCACATTTGCCTTGCTACTACTTACACTGCAAGATCTTGTCAAGCCTGTTCTTCAAGGTGCACACACCTTTAAGCTAAATGAAATATATTTAAATCAAGTCTGAAATTACTGCTTGATAAACAGCACTGCACATGTACCATGTCTCAGATGTGACTCATCTCTACCAGGGGCTAATATATATGCATGCCAAGATCAAACGGAACAAAACAAATGCCATCAAGATTAAGAAGAAACACACATACACAGAGGTTTGTATTTACAAAGCAGCCCAAAGGAGTGTGCACCCAACTAAAATGAAGTGAAATTCAAGCACACAGAACCACCCTCCAAGGCACATAACCCTCAGCTATACTTCAGGTTCAAATAAAGAACAAACAAATTTAAAAAAAAAGACGACAACAAAAACAATCAAGGCAGAAATAACTCAGCGCTGGGAGGCAGACTTCCCTAGATTTTGTTATTGCTTCAGTCCCTTGTTTTTTCAATTTATTAAAAAGCTGTCTGTGAAGTTTAATATGTAAACAATGCACAGAGGATGATATTGCTTTAAATTAAGCCTGCACGAAGTCCAAGTAATTTAATTGGAAACATAATTTACAAAAAGCTGATTTTGTTCCCAATAATATTGTTAATGAGAGTCTTCTTTACCTGGGGTCATTGTGCATTTCTGTCTGCTTCCAAGTACAGAAGCAAACTCTCTGTTACCAGTCAGCTGTTTCAACACCCAAAACTCAGATGGAGAGATGGTTTGTAATGATTCTTTCTACATAAGTTTCTCCTCTGTATTACACTTTGCAACAAGCAAGCTATGACTGGCAGAAGCTTGCTTTATTCCAGGCTATTTAATAGCACTGAGTTCATATTTCCTCCAACATATGAGGAACACTTCTTGATAATACACATCAGATAATCCAGGAACGCAGGTTCAGCTTTCACCTGAAGCAGTGCTGCTTTATTGCAAGCAATTAGGCTGGTTTCTACATACTCAAAATGCTTTTACTGAAACTATGAAATTCTCTGCTACCTGGAATTTTCACATCTTTACTGGCAGAAAAGTTTCCATGCTTTCAGAGTTTTTTTAAGAAAAACATATCTAATGTCATTGTTCCTATGGCTCTAATTGTCTCATTAATCCCTTCTCATATATGAAAAAAAACCCAAAACAAAAACAATAAACACCCCCCCCCCCAAAAAAAACCAAAAAAATAAAAAAAAAAAAAGAAACCAAAAAAACTCAGCCAAAAGAACCTGGGTTTTATTTCATTTTTTTTTTTTAATGTTATCAGCTTTCAGAAAAATATTTACTATATTCAGAAAATCAACTAACATGTAAAGGTTTCTGTGGAATAGGATTAAGGGTCCTTTATTCTAAGGGTGTAATTCCTTAACATCTTGGAGGAGAAGTACAAGAAGAAGTTAATAAAATTTGAATTTTCTTCGAAGTTATATAAAAACAATAAGCAATCCCTCTTGGCATGTATGTCATTTAAGACTAGAAAAAGAGAACAATCAAAATAGATGTCACTAGTAAAAGCTGTAGCATAAATGTCTTTTTCAAATTGCACACACATACACAAGAACAAACAACATTCCAGCCTCATTCATGTTTAAATTAAGATTCAGAATACCTAAAGGCTGCTTTGAAAACATCTGTTAATTCAGCCTTTTTCTGAGGGGAAGAAGGGGTAAGACACAAGCTCTCATTTATTTAAGCTGCTATTCCAAGAAAACTGATTATCTCTCCAAGAGAATGTTAATTCTTCTACCTTTTCATTCAGCAACTGAACAACAAGACATACATACCTGTAATACACAATAAGATTGAGGCATGCACTCACAAAAGGAAACAAAGACATTTTTGGACGCTTTCAGCAAAATTTTCTTTATATGGCAATAGATTTAAAAGGGACAGAAGTGTTTGTACTATCAGCTCCTCTAAGCAG
This sequence comes from Pyrgilauda ruficollis, assembly GCF_017590135.1. Lineage (NCBI taxonomy): Eukaryota > Metazoa > Chordata > Aves > Passeriformes > Passeridae > Pyrgilauda > Pyrgilauda ruficollis. The sequence goes on along the minus strand of NW_024509877.1, from coordinate 1,245,421 downwards.
ATCACACTACAATGTACAGCAAACATACAGGAGCTTTGTCAGAGTATAACACCACTGGAAATCTGTGCCTTAGCTTGAAAAAGAGCAAAATCTTCCCTGAAGGGCACATGCAGGCTCTGAAACCCTATCTCACTATCACAGGATAGCATGGTAACTGGGCAAATGATAAAAGTTCTCGCCAAAGGTCTTTTGTGATGACCAGACAGGGTTGTAAAAACATCTGCAATCAACATATCAATTTGTGTGGACAGTGCTGCTGATTTTCTTCTCTTCCTCTTCCTAGGAGTTATTATTCATGGCATGTTATACAGGTACTATAAAGTTAACCAGGTTATAAAGTTAACCAGAAAATAAAGTCTACAGGAGAATTAGCATAAAAATCATTATGTGCTTCTGTTATCTTTGGATGGCTAATTATCATACAATAGCAGATTACAATATGACAAGAAAAGGCATATACCAGAGGTTAGATTTGTGAAATTTAGCTGCAATTTCTAAGTTTGTCAGAAGGCTGGCAGGAGACAAGGCAATGAAACCTTCATTTTCATTTCAGTGCCCAGGAACACTCCTCTGTTCTGACCTCCTGCTCTGCCCTCTCTCACTCTTGGGAAGGCCAGAACATGGTCCCAAGTTTGCACAAAGGCAAAAGCTCTCCAGCATTACTTCTCTTTAAAGCTTTTTTCAAACCTGAATGGTTCTGTGATTCAGTAACTGGATCTCTATAAAGAAAACATATCCCTGTGGATTCCAGATCTCCCAGGCAAGCATCTCAGACTTTTCAGAGTGTATCCAACAGGCACAGTGCAGGAAGGAGCCTAGAACTCCCCAATAAGCCCAGATGTGAGCAGTTTCTACAGGAAGTCAGCCTAGGCTCCGCTGTCCCACTTCCCTGGCTAATGTCTCATCTCATCATCAACCATGGGGGCTGAGGAGGAATGCAAGTCAAGTCAGACTCGCACGGAGTCCAAACAGCCACAGGTTGTGGAAGATCTGCTCCCTCTTTCCCTCACATTCCGCCTGCTCTCATCTCACTTGTGGCAACAAAATACTAAATCCCTCAAAGTCTGCAAGATAAGAATCTGAGTCTTAGCTACCTTTAGCCACCTAAATAAGAACAAAAGAACTGGGCTCCTGCTGAACTATTTCGGGGAAAGGAACACCCAGGATGAAGCAGCAGCCCAATACACATACACTCTTTCACACAGACAGAAGCTGCCAGGACTTCTTTTTGAAGTGGAAAAGAGCATCTCTGTTAGCTAGAGGTATCCTTGGGCAAACCAGGAACAAAGTCCTCATTTTTTCCCCACCAGCAAAACTAATGGACCTAAACATCTTCCAGGTGTAAAAGTGACTTTGGAAAAGTGAGTAGAACTAATATTCTAGTTTAACTGAAAAAAACCTCACATGCTAAGCAACTGGAATAGAAAAAGGTAGAAGGACCACAAGCAGCACCTTCACTCAAGTTAACTAAAGCAGACAGAGCTGGGCTGACCTGGGTATTGAGACTGAATTTTTCCAGGGGGTAAGCTTCAAGAATCAGCATCTGAAGACAGTACATTAGCAGGGCTCAAAACCAGCTTATGATATAGGCTGTAACACTGAAAGGCAAAATTGCTGAAGACACAGCAACTAGGGCTAGCATAAAACACACCACTAGAATTTTTTTTAATAATGAAACATAAGAGATGAGCTCAGGTGAAAACCACCTACTTTTGGTGTTTCTGCTGCATGATGGACCAGTCCTGTTCTCTTTAAAAAAATCAGTTTCTTAAATGGAAGACAGCAAATCTGAGGAGTATCTAAATGCTGTTGACCGCTAGATTTGCATTGACCCTGTCCTTTCTCAAGTCCCTACCCTGCAAACCATACTTAGAAAGAAGCAAACATAGAGAATACAGAGGAAAAAAGGCAGTCTGAAGCTTGACACCTGCTTCAAACCATGGTATTTTCTGTGCAGAAAAAGAGATCTAAACCAAATGTGAACTGTGAAAGACAAATTCATCATAGCTGGCTACACATCATCTGCCAAGAGCGTCTACCAGATCGGTGTTTGTTCTGGGCAGGTGAAAGGCCTATTGAGATATCACTGTTTGCACTGCCTACTTGTCTCCTGACAAGGGTGGAGCACTGGAATAAGCAGGTCCCAGCTTGTTGGCACTACAATAAACTGAGAAATACTCATCTTACTCTGGTTATTTCCAAAAACCTGCAGTTGTGCCTTCCTGAGTTTCGAGTACAGTGTTGTGGCATCAAATAGCTCTTTGGGACAAAGATCTAGACTGAAACAGGACCTGAAACATGGCTTCAAGGAGGGAAATGCAAGGATATATAGGCTATATATGTGACGCTACTAGACAAAAAGAATATAATCTCAGTACGTCCAAAGTGTACATCAGAAAAATATGGATCCATGCAGGTAAAACCACCCAGTTGCAAATTAGTACAATTCACTGACATTAGCAGTGGCATACTTTCAGCACAAGCCCCCATTTAAATAAGTACTAAGTTCCCATTTAGTACCAAGACTGATAGTATGTCACCACATCAGCTTGCTTAGAGCCCTTAATTAAGGGGACACACTACAATTTTTCTTTCAGTGTTTTTCTCCCCCTATCCCTCCCTCCTATCACACCCATAGGGAAAATAAAATCCTGCTGCAACAGTCAAGCATCCTTCCAGTGTCACAGCCTTACATTTTTCAGTATGAATGAACACTGGCCTTATATTCATTTCTAAGGCTCATTTACAATACAGCTGGATCAGTTCTTTCCTAGTTCATTTGCTTTCAATAGGGGCTTCATTCTCAATTCAAATGACAAATCACTCCAGCAACCACACATACACATGGCTTCCTCAAGCCTGGCAATTTTTAGGTTTAATGAAGCCTTTTAAATGACTGTTGTTTAAATTACTGTGTAGCAATATATACATGTTAATTACTTTGGAAGACCTGTGCAAAGTAGACAAACATTCAACTTTAATACACAAATATTGTGGCCAAGGATGTTTTAGATACTGAACAGAGTTCATACTGTTGATTCATTTCATCTTTCATGCATTTTTCTGGCAAAAAAGCTTCTAATAACATGAACTAAAAGAACATAATCCCTTAAACATCAGGAATAATAGCAACTCTGTTGACCTGAATCTGTTCCCTTCAACTTCCTTTATCTGAAAATTGGCACTCATGCTAAATGAACAACATAAATAACAGCATTTAGTGATTGTGTTTGCTGGATAAGCTTCTCTATTTTTTCCATATTACTCTAGGAGGACTGTATTTTTAAAGTTATGATCTCTTTCAGATATTGCACCCTACTAAATACTTCTTGCTTATTTTGGGCTGCCAGAATTCTTAATTTCAGAAGAAAGATGGCAAAGTCATCTCAGTTTCTCAACAAAATAACATCATAATCTGTACTTTATCTTTGCTAGACCTTAAAATTACACGAAGGGCTTGTAAAACATTTATTACTATAAATAACATTGAGTGCAGGAGGGAGGATGCAGGAAGAATTAGATTTGGAGTATGTTACAGACGTGCCTACATTTGTTATTAGCAATGTGCGTGCACATTCGGTGTGTTTAGTCAGGAAGCAAGAGTCTTTCTCCATTCTGTGACACTGGCAGACATGCAGAGGTGATGACCATCAACAAACTGGAGCAGCTCAAGGTGTGCACATGATGCAGCCAGCAACAAAGTCACATTCTTGCTGCTTTGCCCTTCCTCTCAGTTTCGTTGCTCTTTTATTCACGTGACACTTTATATTAACACAAGGTTCTCAACCTTTACACCACACCTTCCACAGCAGAGGTTTTAGTCTCATTAATTTCCAGAAACCTTATGTTAACCCTGATTTTAAAAACTATGTCAGCACAAAAATTTTGAGGAAAAAAAATCCAACACTGGAAAATGCAAGCCTGACCTAGTTCAACCTAATTTATACAAAGAAAAGATGCTTTGGCTCTCTACAACAGAAACTCTGTAATAACCAGAGATCATTTGACTACTACTAAAATATAGAAGATGGTTATCCTAATGACAACAGACAAGTCTTCCCCTATTCTATCAAAGAATCATTTTCTTCAGGAATGCAAGTCTGAGTTTACCCACAAACCTTTTCTCTATTCCTCCACTTCTCTCCTCAAACTGAACAAGTACATCCTCAATGCTGGAAGAACCAAGGCAACAGGTATTTTTTTTATTTTGTTGATAAACTTATTATTTATCCTCCCAAGTTCAGGTTTGCTTTTACATCAAGATGGCAGTTTTCCCAACACTGTGCCAAGTACTGTTGCCAGTTAAATTTATCTACTGATTTATAAGTTTTTATCACTTGCTAGATCTTTGGGTCCTAGAGCTGTACTTTGAGTTTCCTTTGCCCAAAGCAAGTGCAGAGTCAACCAACATACAATTAAATGGGAAGTCAGGGCAACAATCATCAAAAATTAATGTGAAGAGCACAACAGCTTCAGGAAGCAAAACCCAAAAATTGTTAAGTGTCATGAGTATGGTTTGTCACCACAGCCCATCCCCAGATGAGTCACAGTTACTCAAAACAATGATCATTAGAGTCACAAAGCATACATAATGAAGTTTTCTTGAACAACCAGGTGCACTTCAGCATTATTAGAGCAAAACCATCAGGTTACTGCATTCTATAAGATCACTGAGGAATGCAGTAGATTTTATTCAAATATAGCAAATGCTCATGTATTTAAAAAACTCAGCCCTTTCTCATCTCATATTTGCACCTATTTCTATGCAAGTTAGCAAACACTTTCAGTTTATTAAATGTGGGGAAAACCCCATACTTGACAATCTCAGGTTGATTTTTTTTTCCTTAAAAATGTGCAGCAAACTGAAGACACGTTATTTTTGTCAAAACTGTTATGTTAGCATGCAAATTCAGCATGTCAAAAAGAAGAATGATTACGCTGACTTGCACGGTTTGTTACATTCTTTCTTCCTGTTATGAACAAATGATGATAAATTACACAGACTTGCAACAGTTAATGCAATTTCTCCTTTAACACAGAAATATAAGAGCTCATCATTGTTTAGAAAAATGCACTTTGAATGGATTGCTATAAGCTTTCGGTTTCTAACTTCAGTATTTTGCCAATAATCTTTTCATGTGTTAATGCTTAACATTCCATTTAACTAAATCCAAATATCACTAAGTTTATAAAAAAACAGTTTAACCCATCTTTTGACTGTTATTTTTTACTGAGCTACAAGACATGGTCTTATTCACTACAAGGCCTAAGCAGAACAACTTGTCAAATCTTTTCCCACAGGTTAAAGAAATTCTGCCCACTGAAGCGGCAAACTCCAGATCATAAGGGTCTCTGCTACTTGTCTGAGGAATACTTCCTTTGCAAAGTCTCCATGAAAGCCAGTTTACAACATTACCCCTCACCTAATCAAAACAGATACAGTAGTCGTACTTTGCTTATTGTCCAAAATGACATTAGCAGTCTGAGGCTGGGAGCATCACTCTCCTGCCTTATTCTTAAGAGACACTTTTCCAGATGATAGCCACCGGGTATGTCTTCCAAAGAAATGAGATTTCTACCACTGGTTTACTTTTTGAAGGAGACAGATTCCTCAAAATCTAGATAAAGTTAAGACACACACAATAAAGATCTCAAGATATTCTCATCAAGTACCAAAACCACACTTCATGTCATAATAAACAAGTTCTAGCCTTGAAACATTTCTAACAAAAGATGAAGTTTGAGAGAAAACATCAAGTGAAAAGAGTAGGCTCCTGCAGATGTGAGAAGATAATTACCTCTTGACTAACTCATGACCCACAGCACTTATGCAAGTACACATGCTGTCCACCAGGCTGGAGAACAATGTGCTATGAGCCTGGCACACCAGAACAGAGTCTTTCAGATCCAGAGAATGAAACCAAGTGCACAGCAACAGCCTGAGAAGGACAATCATTGGGAGAAACAGGTTGTTCCCGGTAAAAGCATAGTAACACAAAAGTTCAGCTACAGCACCAGCCACATTCATGTATAATTTTTGATATGCTGGCCAAGGCAGTTGAATCAGATGGGAAAGGATTATCATGGTAGAGTAGATGCCCTCGGTATCAGCAGCATGAAGTTTGGAGAAAGCTGCAGTCATCACCAGGCAGGTTCTTAGATATTTACGTATCAAAAAGTAGAACATTCACATATTTTAAGTGCTGATCAGGAACACGTGGGGAAAAAAAACCAAACTACAGACAACGCTAAGAAAACCACTAATCTAGCACTTAAGAGTGAAAACAATTTAACAGAAGACTGCCAATTTACAAGCACTCACATGTTTCATTGTAACTGGCAAAATTGTAAAGAAAGCCTATTAGAGCCTTTTAGATGATGCACAACATAAGAGTAACGTATTCAAACTTAGCTGGTTTTGATTTGTTTTACACTGACAGTGAACTAGTAATTTGTGTGTTTAGACAAGTCATAAACCCCCATCAGAAAAGAAGTCTAGCAGGCAACATGTTCAAAGTCTCAAGTTCTATTCTGATACATTTTTATTCTGATACATTTTATTCTGATACATTTTTGCCTGTGCAAATTGGTTCTCTCTCCCTCTCAGAATCAGCAGATGTGTTTAACAAAAGTCTCAAAGAAATCAGAGGTCTTAACTTAATAACTTTGAAACTGCCTCCACAACCTCCCTCTTACACCCTGTTAATCTAAAGTACTTGGGCTGGGGGAACCTCAAAACAAATTTTACCCAGTAATTTGAAAAGTTAATGACAAATATCTGTTTTTCCGTCATTTCAAGTGTGTAACACGTCACTAATAAATAATTATAATACCTTTAATCTGTCTGTATTAGCTGCAGCACAGAGAGATTTGGATTTTAGCAAATTATCTGCTTTGTCTATGCTTTATCACTGTTCTTAACCAAATTCTACGCTGCCAGTTTCATGCAAAAAGAGGTGATTTTGATTTAGGCCTACTGGGTGTTCCACAAGTAAAGCTCATATCTTCTACCCTACAAGGTTATCACAAGACACTCACCTCAATTCAATAAAAAATGTCAGAGGAAAAAGAACTTTGTACTGTAACACTGCAATACCTTTAGCCAGCTCCCCGTATTTGTGTAAGGTGAAATTCTGCTTCTAGAACAAAGTCCAGACAAAGAGGCACTACAGCTAAACTTGTTTCCTCAGTCTCACATAGTCAAGGGGCTTTGCATCTACAGAATATGTCTTAAGTACCCAGACTTTTACAATCTAATTTTTCCCTCCAGCAGCGTTTCAGATCCTCTTTTGGCTAGTACAGAACTCAAGCATTTACTCCCAAAATGGAAATAGTTTGCAGGGGCTTTCCAGACACAAACCTGTCCAGAGGAATACTGTGGGTGCAGAAAGAGCAATCCAGAATCACATCAAGAAGCCTGACAGGGCAACCTTACTGAAGCTTTGAATTCATTGGTACTCTACCAAACCCACACACCTCCATGACTCTGCTAGAGATCACCATTCCCTGCACAACACCAGAGATGCCTTTACCTCAGTCACTGCAGCTCGGTGTCTCTCATGGCTTAAACTCACAGCTGGTTATCCAGCAGAGCCTTCTGTCAGTTTAGCCACAGCTAAAGGCAGCAGCATCTCCGGCAACCTCCGGTAATCTGTTCTGCAGTTTATCAGAGCCTCACGTCTCCTGTCCAGATGGGGATAACAGACATGGACACTTCACTACCCAGACAGTATAACACCTCCAAAGATGCTTTGGGAGTATCACAAGAGGAGTAGCAAATGCATAATAATTTTTAAAAATCGGATATTAAATTGGGAACCTTCACCCATGAACACTATAACCAACACTTCCCAGCTCTGGTCAGCATCATCCTTTAAGTTTCCCAGATCTAAGTTGATCTCCCTCACCCTGAAGCAGCAGCACAACAACCCTGACTGTAAAGGGATGCAGGCATGCATGTACACAAAGAAGCACCAGATGGCCTGGGAACTCTGTTTTCTTTAGCATTTTGAAAACAGGATTTATGCCACAAGCCATCAAAAGAACACAACTACTTAGTCATAAGAAAGAAAATCCTGAAGCAAAACTTTTTTCTGTGGTTTTCCCCTAAAAAAAAAAAAAAGAAAAAAAAAGAAAAAAAAAGGAAAAAAAAAGAAGTATGTTTATTCAAATGTTTAAAATAGTTGTCATTCTAGTAGAAACCTGTCGTTCTAATGTAACTTGTGTACTTGGAAGTAAAAGCATATTTTCCACTGGAACACTTTCAGCATGATTCAGAGCTATCCATTTGTTCTTTCAAGACAAATAGTCTTCCACCTGCTTCTTAAAAAGCATTGATTTAGATCATTCTCTTAAACAACACTTCCTTCCATAAATGCAGTAATTTAATACTAAACCTTAAAAGGTTAATTTGGAAAATGTAACATGAAGTCAAATTCATCCATAGTCTCCTTTCTACCTTCATAGAGACTAAACTAAAAATAATTGAGGTATTAGAAATGGAAAGATAACATTTAATTGACATTTATTCGCAATCAAGAATTACTGAATTTGTAGTAGCAAGACCCATTTCTGGAATATCTACAAATAGAGATCTACAATTAAACTCAGACCACTTGAATTTTATGGATCCCTGATAGATTAGGAATCCAGGCCCTGCTCAACGCAGCAGTCATTTTCCCTGAGCAGCAGAGTTTCCTTCCACCTCACCTGCAGCCAGCCTTGAAGGGATAAGGGATGCACTCCATCACAGGTTATCCAGATCAGGCAATGACCCTAAAACCACCTTTTCAGTCCTGGTTCCATTTGAAACTCCACTGGTGAAGCCTAGACAAAAGGTGACTTTCTCTAAAATTCCTAACGTCTTTCTAAATTCAGTATCAGCTTTGTTATTCTTATCAACTCTAGCTGATGGTTAATTCAAGATTCTGAAAATAAAACCTAGAGACAGCTGGGTCCAGTCAGCAATCGATTAGATAACAGCAGCATAAATTATACCACTCATCATGATCTCAAGAAAATTGTCTCACAAAACAAGTCTAACTTCTTCCTCCATAAAACTACACTGTTATTTGACTACAGCAATAAGAAACCTTGGAAGAATTTCTGCAAGATCTCTGACTTCAGACCAGATAAGTTCTTGCAGATCTAGCTCGAGCTATTTGCCACAATTTCTGCCACTGAATAACATGACTGCAGCAACCAAGCACTTATTTATTTTCCACTTCACACTAACCTGTCTTACTTTGGTGGGAGAGATCAGAAGCACTCACATGACCAAGCTATGAGAGCACCAAGCACATGAACCAACCCATTCCTAAAGTGATTACTTACAGCCTCACAGCCCAACTCAACAACACAGGCTGTTGCAGAACTTTCACTTAAAAGAGCTTCTGTGCCCTCTGGCTACTGCTTGGACCTTCACTTATACCATACTTTTAACAAATTTCTGACATTCAATGCTGCAAATGTTCCTTTTTTTCCCCCCACAATGAAACATCCCTGGGTCTGATCCTTGACCTGGCTTTCAGCACAGCCCCACAAACAGCTGAAAGGGCAGGTGTCTGCCTACAGCACCATGATGGGATGAGAAGCCAAGAACTGTTTCAAATTAAACTGACCACAAAACACCCATACTCTCAAAACACAGCTGATGAGTCTGACAGAAGCAAGAAGAAGCATTCTTAAAATAGATGTGTGTAGTTCACAAGAGGTTGATTTTTAAAAAAAGTTAATCACGAAGGGAAAGGAGGAAAGCAGCCAGCAAGAAGCACTGTCAGAGCAACCCTAAAGTGTTCTGTTCAGTCACTCACCAGTTTTCCCTGGGAGGGAACTAAGAAAATTACTCCTGCTGAACAAAACTGGCACAGTAGCAAGAGATGATGGGTCTTGTTGGTTGTACATAGTGATTTGCAAATCCTGGGGATGCAGAACTGCATCAACACACTGTAGCTGAATTCAGTGAAACCACAAGTCACACAGCGAGGAATGTGAGTTTCACTCACACTCACTAGGTCAAATACAGTGTCCTGAGTTTCAGCAGCACTGCAAGAACCTTGCTATAACAACAGAAAAACAATGGACTGTGACCTCGCAGTGCAACGTTGCAGCCAAGAAAACAAACAAGGGAACATTAGGTAAGAAGCAATGCCATTTCATATAACATTCAGCAAACCATTATAACTCATCATTGCTGGGCTCAGCTCAAATGTCTGCACATTAGTCACAAAGTCAGAAAAAAGCTATAAACAATATTTCTGAGCCTGAAAAGCTTCTGTAAATGAATTTTGTTTTTATCTACTTAGATGTAGCCAAGACTAAGAGGTGGCATGTGTATGAATTTCACATACCTGCATGTGGAGAACATTTTTCCCCAGAGTTCCATGACTTTTTGTTGCCTGCCTGCTCAAGTACCAAGACAGGGGATAACAGGGACCATAAAAATATCAGATACAATAAAAGACCAATTATTATACTGGCAAGTCCAAATGCAACACGAATAAGTAACTGCTTCTCATTAAAGACTCTTGAAGACAGATAAACTAATGAGATCCAAGGAGAGCACTGATGGTAAAAAAAGTGACAGACTTAAAAGATATTCTTGGAAGAAGTTCTAGAGACTGATCAGGGAAGGGGAACAGATCAAGGGTTCACAATGACCCTTTCTGAATTGAAACAAACCTACAGTTCAGATCCTATTTATTTACAAGCCATCCACATGACTGTCTCCAATACAAGGGGTGATAGAAGAAATGTTGTCTAGGAGAATAATCAGCTGACTTCCATTTAACATCATCCTAACAGCCTTAACAAAAGATGTTAAAAGGAGGAAAAAATGGGAACTGAGACAGCTGGAACACTTGCTAACCACTAATGCAAAGTAAAGTTTTTTAGCAAATGCAGTAGCTTGGTCAGAAGTGGCAGTGAAACAACCAGGTTATTTGGGGTGAGTGGGGTGGAAATAAAAGCAGGTAATAATCAGAGACTTTCTGCATATATTTCATTCTAATAACTCCCTTTGAAAAATAATTGCAAAAACAAGAAGTTCTGTTAGTATGTGTAAGTTTGTATTCTTTTACTCAAGATTTGAGAACACTGTCTCTCTCCCTATTCCAGCACAAAAGGAAAATGTGCATCATAAATCCTAGCTACCTCAAACATAAATCCCATTTCTTACTGCCACTAGGAACCAGCAGTCTCACAAAAGCTTTTGAGATACAGGCACTGTACAGCTTTTGAGATAAAGGCACTTTAAGGAACACCATAAATTCATTTAGATCTGAAACCAAAGCTGCAGGCTTGGCTACGGTGCCATCTCTGCATTTATAACCCATCCTTTAGCAGTAAAACCACCCCAAGTTTTACTCAAGTACTGTGGGATATGTCCATGTGCGAGACAGAAAGAGAAGTATACTCCAAAGCACATATTTTCATTGTAGAACCACAGAGCCATTAAGGTTGGAAAAGACCTCTGAGATCAATTCCAAACACTAACCTAACACTGCCAGGTCCACCACTAAAACACATATCTAAGCATCACATCTACACATTTTTTGAATACTTCCTGGGATGGTGATTCCACCACCTCCCCAAGCAGCCCATTACAATGCTTGACAACCCTTTCAGTGAAGAAATTTTCCCTAACATCTAAACATCTCCTGGAACAACTTGAGGCCGTTTCCTCTTGTCCTGTGTCTTGTTACTTGGAAGAAGAGACTGACTCCCACCTGTCTACACCCTCCTTACAGGCAGCAGTGGAGCAGTAAGGTCACCCCTGAATCTCCTAGGACACCAGCCCTACACGCAGCCTCCCACGCCCTGGTCTGCCTCTCAGGGAGCTTCCACTACCATCTGTGCAGAGGCAGAGATTACCCAAGTTTGGCATTTCACAGAAGATATTTTCCAAGCAAAGCAGACAACAGTCTCGGAAGCAGAGGAAGTGGTCACATTTTGTCCCTCCAGAACTGCACTGAATTAATGTTTTACTTTCAGAGACATTTTTTCAGCACCACAAACTGGAGTTGGATGGCAGAGGGTCAGTCAATTATCTGCTGTTTCCAGTGGGCACTTTCACATCATGCACAAGACAACAGAAAGACCAGAACTTCGTCCTCCACCTCACCTGTATCAGCTCTGCAATGCAGACAGATGACTGCACCATCTAAGAAACCAGTACAAAAAAAAATATATGTATTTCTCTAAGACTCAAAAGGAAAACTGGGGGTAAAGCTTCCTTCCCATATACAGGATTTTGGAGTCTAAGCCAAAACTCGTGCAAGGAAAGCAGATATTGCTGCTCAGAGAGCTGCTGTCTGTAGGGAGAGCTCCTCAGGCCTGAGGCTTTCCATGGGATCTGTATTTGCTGGCTCCCACAAGTCATTTAATGCTGCCCCAGTCTTGACAGTCTTGTTAATGAGGTTAGTGCATACGCATCAAAGAGGAATTCATATTCTTTAGATGTTTCCCTATCTCTCTCACAGACTAACCAGTTGTTTGCCCTGTAGCTTGCACAAAACAACTTTTCCAAACACCTTACTGAAGATTTTGGTATTGTGTAAAAGCTCCATTTGCCTTAAATTAAGAAGTAACTTTTGATTTCAGTAAGCAGTAAGGTGCCTTACAGAATGCAAAAGAAACAAGGTTCATTTTGAGGGCTGTCCTTCAAGCCAGCACTTGCACTGCAGCTTTCCCACTCCCAAGTCACTCCTGAAAGTCACAGCAAGCTCACACAGAGGTGTCACCCAGAGGTTCTTCTGACTGCTTTCTCCTCCTATAAAGCTTCCAGCATGTAGCTTAGTGATTCAGCTGGGAAAGTTCTCCCCTCCTGGCATTACACAAATGCTGAGAAACTGACAACTTTTGCAGGGAAAAAAAATCTGCTTTCTGGAACACAATTTGGATGAACAGTATTTTCTATTTACAAAAGAACATATCTTTCTGCTTTGTTTGACAATTTTTCAAGATTCTGATTATACTGGAAACACTGTCAGTTGATCTGTTTTGCTCTGTTGAAGAAATTCTGAGAAGAAATTGCTCTGAGATGAAATTCTTCAAGAAGAAACCAATCTATCAGTAGCTAATACAATAACGTGTAAGGGGATGAAATCATGGTCCACTTTCCTGACCATAACAATGCTGTTAAAGAAAAATATTTGCTGAAACAGATGAACTTTTTTTTTACAAAACATGTTTTATGATCAAATCACAGACCAAAATATGCAGGGTGTTTAATGTGAAAATACATAAAAATCCAAGCACATGAACTGTAAAATGAGAATATCTGCTGACAAATTTCAATAGCAGCAAACAAAACCCACTTGTTTTTGTTTCACAGCACTGAATTTTTCTATTCCCACTCCCTTCTGAGAAATGCAGTCATCAACTTAGGCCTATTTTTTTGCTAATATATAGACAAATGCTCCAACTCCTTCCTCATTTTTTCCATCTTTAAAGTAAACATCTTCATTTTCTAAAGCCAGAAATGACACATCAGAAAAGTTTTACTGTAGGATAATTTTTAATGCATATAATGCATCAACATGCTACACAGAAAGAAAAAAAAAAAACCCAAACCAATTACAATACCAAAAAAGAGGGGATGGCTCAGAGAATTCAAGGGAAAACATGAAGGCAGTGGGTAAGTTAACTGTTGTATTGCACTGAGGGTAAAAAGCGACAAATAACCTCATCTTGTTTACCATTATAACTTTAAGAAATATTTGTTGTTGAGATTATTTCTTCATAGACTGACCTCCCAAAATTATATTATACACTCTCCATTAAATAAACCCCTTGAATTAAAAGAAAAATTCCTCTCCAAGTGCCTACTGTTTGCAACAGTTCGAGTTTTGATGCCCCAAAGGCTCACCGATTTTCACACCTAAAAACAGGGGAATTGATTTTGTAAGTTTTGAAACAGTTATATGAACAGCCAAATGTGAAACATCATGTATGAGAAGAAGGGAATGAAGGCAGACAGAGCACACACACAGGCTGATAACAGCTTAAGCAACCAGCTTAAAGGAGAAAGGGAAAAGTGCTACAGTCAACATTTAATGGCTGCACTGCCCTCTGTAAAAGGAATCAGGAGTCTCTGCTGACTTAGCAAGCAAGGTCCCCCATAAAAAAGAAAACCTATCAAAATGAACATCTAATTAACTGCAAGTCAGGAACAAAACTCCAACGTGCTGCTGAGAGCTGCAGGCAGAATTAGTCGCGCCAGAGAGATGCTGGGCACACGTGGAGCCGCCCTGCAGCCGGGAGCTCCCAGCCCCAGCTCACAGCGTGCCCTTGGCAGATGAGACACTCGTGGGCTGACTCGAGACAGTGGGAGCAGGGCTGGAAATGCTCCTCCTCAGGGAAAGGGGATGCCAGCCACAAAGAAGAACATTTTCTGCCACCCTCTCTTCATTGCTGAACAGCAGGGAAAGAAACTAAATCAAACCCAGTAACACGAAACAGCAGGAAGAGGGAGGAAAAGAAATTAAGTCTTTTGCACAACAAAGTTATGTTGTTACACTATTAAACCAGCTCGCTCCTCCCCAGGGCTACAGCAGGATGTCTGAATTCACAGCAATTTCCATCGGCATCCAAAGACCGAAAAATGAGAGAAAAGTGGATACTGCTCGCTGGACTTTACACTTGCAGGGTGCTGCCCTTCCTAGCAATACGACCTACTTTGAAGAATACCACCACTCTTCACTTATTTGCTTAATTCAAAGAGATAACAGACTCATCATTCATCATCTCTCAAAGCAAAGCACTCATGGAAGGTTCATTATTCAGGAAGAATTTCTACTCAGTAAGTAGCTTGAATATAAAACCTCCACACTGAGGATCAGCATCTCTACTGAATAGTGATCTTTATTGCAACACAATGATTGCACTGAACACTGGTGTGTTCAGACCTGCTTATGAGAATGGAAGTTCTTGATTTTGGTCTTTTTACATAAATGTAAGCTCTTAATTTAAAATCATACAATTTTCATAGATCCAGGAACCACTAAAAAGATATTAAAGAGACGTGTTTAAATGACAGAAAGCAGCCTTGACCAATTCTGGATGGAAATGGGAAAAGAAGGAAAAAAAATTCATAGGACTGCTTATTTTCTCAGAAAACTTGGAAAATAGTCACTTGCACAGTTAAAGCAGGTAACGTTTGGACCTCATACCATCAAGAGAGATGTGATGCAGTTAGCCTGCTAATATTATTTATCAAAATTAAAATGAGAATTTTTTCATAATCTGGGACAATTTCAGTTGTCTTTGTTAAGCTTTGAAATTGTTTAACATCCAATACATAATCTACAAGACCTCACATAGTGAATTGCACACAATAGGAAATTTTAACTTAAAAACGAGAAGCAGTATCCTTGTTTAGTCTCAGTTGAGGACAAAAAAGAAACAGGAGTTTTCCCAGTCAAGACTGCTAAATTACACAAATCCTCTCAAGTCTACATTTATTTTAGATATATGCATAACACACAAATGAAAATAATACATACAATCAATTACTAACACTACAAAGAACTACTGAGGAAAGCATTATTTTCAAACAGCCACCAAAGAATTAATCCTCAAATAAGTTATCCTTCAAAATAATGTTACAGTCTAGAATAATTGAATTACAGGTCACAATCCATAAATGGTAACACTGCTTTTCCAGCTGTATATTTGATACCTCTATGTTCATATAAAGTGAAGTTCTTCAAAAGAAAGTACCACCATTCTCCAAGTATTTATGTAATATTTCACAAACATTAAACTGGCTCTTCTATTAGGATTTCCAGTCCCTTATCATACAAACTGTACCACACATATTGAGATAATGAAATACAGAATAAATTCTATGTGTTTGTTAGCATACTTAAAGAAAAAAGGGAAGGGAAAACAAAAAAGACAACATTTGGTATTTGTTTGGATAAACTATCTGTGGTTCCATAACAACAAGGAAGGGAAACAATTTGAATCTGTACAGATCAAAACCAAACAGCCAACATAAATTAACTCTTAATATTTTTCATGCTTCATAGCAGGAGTCTGAGTCTGTAACTTCAACAAATATTTCAAAATAATCTCATCACAATATAGCTAATGGTCCAGGACACATTTAAATTGGTGCATAAAAATAAATGGAAATAGTAAGTCAAATGAAGAGCAGATGGTCACTCTAAACACTTCATTACCCTCCAACCCTTTTATTTCTAATGCAGAAAAAAATAAAAGAACATTTACCAAAGTCTATACAGGAAAACAAGTACTAAAAGCCCCCTGTTTCTCAAGTATTTAAAATACTAACCCAGAAGCACTGTACATACTGCTAGCAGCTGTTGACTTCATCCTTCTAGCAAAAAAGGAAACTATTTGTACTTATCTTTATCCTTCTACTTACTTTGCAAAGAGCCTAAAAATTCAATTATGTGTATGTTCTCCCTTCTTCTCTCCACCTCCTGTCCACATAATTTGACTTTTCAGGTCCATTTTTGTTGTCCCATGTGAAACCACACATTTTTAAAGTATGGAGGTGTAACCTTTGAATTAATAATTTCACCAATAGCTACCAGTGTTTCCCTAATGTCAGCTCTACAAATGTTCACAACAAGCTGTCCTCAACCTGCACCATTTGTGCCCTGGCAGAGGGGACACTCAGGTGAGTCAATCTGGCTGAATAATCTGCAGAGCCAGCCACAAACTCATGGCCACAGTAGGAAAACTGAATTTTCCTGAGGAAGGAACAGGACTGAGGAGCATTTCAAATTCCTGAGAACTGCAGGAAAACACAGAAATGTTCCAAACTTGTAAGAGGGAATAGGACAGAGAACTACACTCAAGCCCCAAACCAGAAGAAAGCAGACCTCTAATGCTTAAAGAGTGCTTTCCAGAAGAGATCCCCAACAGCTTGTGTTTCCTCCTCCTGGGATGAAAATAAAACTACTTTTACAGACTGGGAAAACAGAGTCAAGTAAAGAAAGACCCATGAAACTAAAACAAATCAGCTCTTATAAGAAGAAAATCCATTAGGTACCATGCTAGTAATACGGATGGTATCCACACAGGAAAAGTATAGATAATTGCTCAAGGAGAAGATTGCAAATGAAAAGGGAGAGTTGAAATGGTTGGAAATTTAACAACAGAAGCCCTGAACTGCAAAATGGACCTAGGCTTGAAGAAGGTGAGACACTAAACAAGGCCTCTCAGAGAAAATGACATAAAAAAGGTATTTACAGAGGCATTACAAACAGGAGCACAAGGAAGTACATGAAGACAAAGCATATGCAGAGAAGCAGGAGCAGAGATAGCTGTCCCCTGTTTCAGAAAGGAAACAGATGAACAATAAATCCTGTACTTTATATATAGTTATACTGTTACTCATATTGTCTCTTCAGCTTTTTTCTTCCTGTACCATCTTCTGTAATCCAAACAAAACTAGTCCTCTGCTTGCTCTTACACAGGTACTGCACTTCCACAGTCTCTTTGCTCCTATTTCTTACCTCATAGGAACTTTTTACATTCCCTGATGTTCTTTTTCCTCTTCAGAACTCCTACTAAGAGCCCAAAGCTACAGGCCAGTACTATAGGCCAGAACAGAACCACTGGAACAAAGCCCCAAAACATACTAGACACACACTGTTGACAAAGAAAAAGCTTCTGTACTATGAAACTGTTCTGTAAGTTTCCTTCTTATAGACACTCTCCCTTCAAATCCTTGGTGGTCTTCAAAGCTTCTCCAAGGTTTGCTATTGGATAGGTCAGCCCAGGGCAAACATCTACTATGAAATGCATTTTTGGGCTAATAAATGAGAGCCACACTGACTTTTCACATGCTTACTCTCCTAAGCATAGCTGTCTTCCAATCCATTGCTAAAAGGCTTCTGAACAAATGCATATAGTAACCTTATCCTCTCCCCATCTCTCCAAGCACGTAAGCTCTCCATCAGAGAATTAGTTCTGGACGCTCTTGCTTTTGCATTACACTGCTCTCATCACTGGCTTTCTACCCCTCCCTGGTTGTCAACTCTTTGCAGCAGCACTCCTGTCATCCTGTCTATATGTATTACACTGAAAAATTGTATTGGTTTTCATTAATAACTAATGGAACTCACAGGCAGATTTCTCTTACATATGCCAAAACAAAACGCTGCATTTTGTTTCCTTTTTCTACTATGTACTCTCTTTTCTACTATGTTTCTTTTATCTGCTGCAGATTTATTGGGGATGTTTAGCAAGCACATCAAGGGCCAAAAATTCCCTCTTCTCTCTCAAGAGCCTAACCTCATGCATTTCTAAAGCATGGCTGCAGTCATGTGTGCACACCCCATCTCATTTTTCTCTCTCTGGGGCTGTGCATGTTCCCGATTCTGTATGTGATTGTACTATGAATGCCTTTCCCACACCTTCAGTACACACTGCAGCAATGCATCAAGGCATATGGAACAGGGATAACATAATTAAATGTTATTACCAGCAGACAACACATTGAATTCCAGATACAGCTGCTTAATCAGAGCTGTGAGGTACTCAGAAGGCATTTCAACGTGAACTGAAGAAGCAAAAATATCCAACCTCTTCTACCAACAGAGCCTGATCAGTTTATGAAGGAAATTACTGGTGCTGCTGCTCACAGGAGCTCATGAAGGCGAGAGGCCTTTCCCTTTCCAGTGTTGTAAATATGCTTTTAACATTTTCCAGCAAGTACTCTAATTTTATGTTATTGAAAGGTAACTTCTGCATAAAGAAGGCATATTACCAATTTTATAAGTGATAAAAGCTTTAAAGAATTTATTAAAAAATCCCATTACCCATGTGATGTAATATATCTGTCAGAGGGGGGGTATGTGTGTGTAACTCCTTAGCTAGGAAACTCCAAAGCAGGACCTGAATCCAAGTATCTACATGCATATTAGAGCATGTCTCTAGAGACAATATTCATGAAACATTATTTGGAAGTCATATAAGATATGAAAGAAAGAAAAAAATGTGTTGCATTTCTCTCCTGATATTTATAACTTTATCAAGTCAAATACATTAATCAATAAAACCGAGATGACTGCTCAAGAGTTAACAACTATATTTGATGTAAGCATAGAGGCCAGACAGCAATTTTTGCTATGTTCATGTTACCCCAATGAGAAAAGAATACAACACATAGCAGATCAGAGAGTAGAAAACAGTATTGAAGAACATTTACTATTCCTATCCTGAAGTGTTTCCATAGCAGCCAAAACAATTATTAAAACAGATACACCAAAAGGATAGCAAAGAAATAATATAAAAGCCATTCATCTGAAAATAATTCACAGATTTGAAGAGTTATGTTTGAGTTGTTGATTAATTCAATCCTTAAACATTACATACTTTCTAATGGATCACTCAAGTCTTTGTAACGCTCTTCACAGCAGCAGAGGAATTTCTCAGAGCAAGAAGATTTTTAGAAAAAAGTATTTATAACAGACAACATGTTGACTGCTGTGGATTCACATCGCAGAAAATGTAAGGTATCTCAGATCTGTTTTGCAGGATGAGGATTTTCATAGTGGAGGAAGCTTACCATTTGCTTCTTCTTTTATCCCACTTAAGACTACAGAAAGCCAAGAACACTCTACACATTCTCCTCCTGCCCTCCCACAATTTATCAGAAAATACCGTTTTCAACAGCATTAAGCAACATTAATTCCTGCTACTCTTGACAGTCCCACTGAATAGCCATCTTTCATATCTGCCCTTTAAGCTTTCATAAGATGCACCTAATTAAAAATCAAAGGCTCAGTTTTTAGAAATGTCAGCCATCATGCCTCAGAGTTAAGAAAAATTTGGCTTTTTGGCTTTTTCTGAAAGCTATCCATGTATTAACTGGCAGACACCATCACTGCTGCCTAAATGTCAATGCTCTCTCCTTGCATTCTTTCAGTATAGAACACAGCATCACCTACAACCAGTCTTTCTTTCATTAAAGTCACGAGTCCTCCAGAAAAACAGAGGCAGGATTGTTTTGGCAACAGTGAGCAAGTGGCCTTCCATCTACTTACAACCAAGTTGCAAACTCTGACCAGCTAACAGCCTCCAGTGTAAGTGAGAGGGCAGCACAAAAGATACTGAACAGGTTCCCAATGGTAGAAAGAAATACACAGACAGCTATGTGTGAGGGAGGAGGGATGGTTTCTAATGGAAGCGTTTTTCTCCTTGCATCAGCTCTCATCACTGGATTTCAGATGCGCAGACACGTGGTGTCAGGTCAAGAAGAAGTAATGACACCATTTATGTTCCCCTTCCCATGGGAAATCACCCCACAGCAACAGAACTGGTCAACTGCCACTCACTCCTGTATAACAGACCCAACCTTAATAGCATCCCACATTCAATACAGGGCCCTGAGGAGCTTGTGGGTTTAAAAAGCCATCCAGTGCATTATTCTGTTTAGAAAGAATACTTTTAAAGTACATGATTCTTGCCTTAAGAGTGAAGAAAAAAGCCAGCATCATTAAGCAATCCTTGAAATTTCATGCAAGAAGCTGAGTATAGAAACCATTATCCAGGGGTATCTGCAGTGCTCAGAATAATCTTCAGTTGACATTTGTGTGGGGGCAGCTGGGTACGAAACAAGTTTGTGAAAGCCAGAGAACACCTACAAATGAAAGAGTACACAGCACGTAGAAGGGCAGGCTAGCAGACGGGTAGTCCAAGGGCAGAGAACATGCAGTAAAAAGAATAAAGTGCAAATGCTCTGGTAGAAAGAGGGTGTGGAAGCACGATAAAGAAGGAAGATGACTCTAGTTCACTACTGCTATGCAGCCTAGAAAAGAACTAGCTAAGGAAGGACTTGGAGATCAGGACAGATCTCTGCTTCTGTTACTGCCATAAACTAACAAGAGCTTACAAGACATGTACTTTCTGATACAGACACTATCACACAAATTATAACATTAACCACAAAGACAGTTAGCGATTTACTGATGCAGGATTTATTTTTTCAACAGCCCCCACCTATAAGAAAGCACTGTGATACATTTAACTTGGACAAAAGTTCCAATGTTTCAGTTCTACTGGAATATTAAAAAAGACGAAACAATAACTAAAAAGAAAAGAACTCTGAACATTTTTTCTGTGTATATAGCTGACTTTCCTCCAGTCATGTCTTTTCTGTCATTCCTCCACAAAAGTAAATAAACCCCGTAGTCTTTGAAATCCAATAAACCTTTCAATTACTTCTAAACAATGTCTTGGAGATAGCCTAAAAAGTTGTATTTGCAAGAGTATCGTGTTCTAATATCAACAAGTTCCTTTTTCAACTAGAAAGGCAAGAGGGGTGCAATGTCAGCATGAAGAGCACATTTGATAGATGCCAGTATCTCCAAAATAAGTGCTTGCAAACACAATCAGCAGCACAGTGAAATCCTCTGCAATCATCTCTGTACTTGACTTCACGAGTAAGCTGCTCATTGGTGATGAAGCCTACACTCCCTCCTTTTGATAAAATTTGAGTTAAAATGAAAGAAAGCACCATACACTTTTTTTAAGAGATGCTACTCAATTCATTCAGCTCAACCAGTCCCATACCTCAGCTTCTGCGTCTTAAAGAACATTCTGTTTCACGCCCTATTCCCATGAAGTCTAGACCTGCAAAGCTCAGAGAAACTTTACTGATCAACTTCTACAAACGGTGCAATGCCTCTTACAGTTTTTCTAACTCTCAGCGTGGGTGTCACTTTCTGTTAAAGAAAGGAAAAAAACACGAGGAACAGATATGTAATTCAACAGAACAGTTTTTAATCCTCAAAACACTGACAGCTTTTACATGCTCCGAAGTCCTCCATCACTCTAGGGATTTGGGTGAAAAAAAAAAAAAAAAGCCAACTTCTTACTCTGTCTTTGGACAGCTGAGCTACAACCACCACACGCGCAGCTCACATTCTGAGAGCATTGGTAAGTCTAAACTTCATTTGAAGGTCAGTTCAAGCAAGAATGCTCCACAGCTTCTTTACTGGGCCAAGCAGATATGTCCATAAGTTTTCATCACTCAAGGACTATGAATATCAGTACATCACTTTCTTATCCTACAAATCTTCAGACCGTCTTAAACGGGCTCTACAGCAAAATCTGACCTTTGACAAATCAGAGTAAAACCTTAAACAAAATATTTACCGAGTTTATTGACATAGACCTCTGTAAGTAAATCCTTAGCACACTGATAACAATCATCTACTCTACTTTATAAAAATTTGTGCTGAGATGCTAGGAGGAGTGCAGCAAGTTGAGAAGGAGATGTGAGGAGAGGAAATATATTAGCATTTCAAATATCTAGAAATGTGCAATGTAGTCTGCAGGCAAGGGAGGCCTGATAATGCTGCAGCAAGTATCTCTAGGTGGCTCCGTTCACATACTTCACTTGTACGAGTCTTACTCAATCTCTTCTGTTTCTTTCAAGCAGAAACAATAGGGTTTCCAAATTCCACGTTTTAGTGAAATGATGCCAATATATACAGATTACAGCTAATACTAAAGGCACCTAACAAGAGTCTAAAGGTACTCTGAAAAAACCCTCTATTTTATATTGCTGGAGATTAAAGCAGTGCACAATTTCTCAGGCTGTTACATTCACTATTACTAAGTTCTCCCACCTGTTTTTGGAGACCAGGCTTAATGGCTGGTGACTATTTAGGTTGAAATGGAAAGAAGATTAAATGCTTCTCAAACATAGTAAACTTCCGTACTATTTCATGGGAAACTTGGGTTTCAAGAGGGAGGGAAAAGGTCAGCAAGAAAGGATGGGCGCTGAGTACTTAGCAGCTGTGAGAAATGAAAAAAAACAAAACTGCAAATTACCGATACACACCGTGCAGATGATAAGAGAGATAAAAGGACACACAACGGGCTTTGGAGATGCCGAAACACCTACAAACGCGGCCCAACCTCAGCGAGCAGGCACAAACAACACACGCACAGCCCCGCGGGCCAGCACCGTCCCTTCCTCATTCCTCCTGCACAGCGGCGGGAGGGGAGAAAGTTCAGCGCCGGCACCGCGCACGCACCCGCGGGCCGGCTCGGGCTGCACCCCCGGAGCCGCCCGGGCTCACCCCTGACCCCGGCCCCGCACCCGGCCGCCACGGGACGGGGAGAGCGCCTCGGGAATACCGGAGGGCCCTTCAGTGGGACCCGGCAGCGGGGACGGTGGGAAATAAGAACTAAGAAGAAGAAGGAGGCGGCGACCCCGCGGAGACCCCAGCGCGGCGGGAGCAGCGCGGCCGCGCCTCGCTCTCCCCGCGGGGCTGGGGGCTGCCTTTGAGGCCAAAGGCACCGCTGCCCCGCAGAGGCTCCATTCTGTCCCGGCTAGCACAGCGGGATGCCCCCCTAGCCGGCGGTGCCGTCGGGCGGGCTCAGCGGGCAGCCCCTCGCCCCAGCCGGGGAAAGGCACAGGTAGCGCCCGCTCCGCGGGGACGGCCCCTCCCGGCGGGAGAGGTGCCGCGGAAGGCAGCGCTGCAAGGGGCTGTTCTGGGCTGTGCAGGGGAGGAGGAGAGAGGGTGCCCACCTCCCCGCTGGCTCCGGGGAGAGGGAAGAAGGGCACAGACGGCTCCCGCCGGCAGGACGGGGGCGGGCGGCGGTCATGGCGGGGAGGCGCGCCGCGCACCTGGCAGCAGGTGCATGCAGGCGGAGACGGCGGCGAGGGCGCCCGCGGGGCGGGGCGGGACGCGGCCCCTCCCGCCGCCGCGCACCGGGCTGTGCGGGCAGGGGGAGCTGCTGAGGCGGGCGGCCACCTGCGGGGGAGGCTGGGGCGAGCGCCCCGCAGCTCAGCTGGGCAAGAGCCGAGCCCAGCTGCGCTGCTCCGCTCCTCTCCTCTCTTCTCCTCCAGGAACAGCCCCGGCTCCGCGGCCGCTGGGGCGGTGTCTGCGCGACGGCAGCCCCTCGCCACCGCCCCCGGGCCGGGGAGGGGAGAGAAGCGGCGGGGGCGCGGAGCCTCCTTCCGCGGCCGGGCTTGCCGGGCGGCCCCTGCTGCGCGCCGAGCTCTGCGCGCTGCCCCCGCCCCGCGTCCCTCCCGCGCCCGTCTGCCGCTTCCGCCCCTTCGGACGGGCGGGAGAGGGGACGGGGGAAGTTATTTGGAAATAAAAAAAGACGAGGGGGGATGGAGAAGTGAGCGCAGGCAGTAGGACGGATCTCGCCTGTGTTGGAGGTGGCCGAAGCGGCGGATCCCACCTGGAGGAGGAGGAGGAGGGCATCGCGCCGCCTCTCCCGCCGCCGCCTACATCCCCCGTGCACAGACACGTCTGCCCGGTGCGTGGGAATGCCCCCGCATTTGCCTTTGCGATCAGCGCGGTCTGGTGGTTCAAGGAAACCGCTGTGAGAACTTGGCCCCGTGGAAAAACCAGACCCTCCCGACCGTCCTGGGGTTTTACTCCCTTTCGCTTCTGTAAGGAGTACGGGTTTGTTTATCTGTCACAGCATATACATAGGTACAAATACTCTCACGGTCGCTCTGCCAAAAAGTTAAGTATTTATGTATTCTGGCTCGGGTGGGAGCGTTTTTGCTGAATTGCTACATATAAAGTACTGGATGCGAATCATGTCTTGCAGAAACAATCAGTGAGGCTAATTCTGTTACCCTATGGTCAGTGTGATCTGAAGAGCTTTGAACTGAAATAATTTGCTGCTTCTAAAGTGTGGGTTTGGGGATTTTTTCTGCTTTGAGTTTATTTCTCTGCACCTCACTGCCAGGCCCATTTACACAAGCATTGTCCTATTAGGTATTCAGAAAGCCTGCCAAAATGTCTCAGCTTGTCATTTTTTATTGAGACTTGATAGTATTAGGTAACTGCCTGCTGCTTCTGCATCCTTTTCCATGTTCCTTCAATGCCCTGGATCAGGTCTTGAAGTGTCTCATCAGCCAAGACCGTCACTAAACTGCATGATCTTTGGCAGAGTCTACCTGCAGCCCTTCTGCACTTTATGGCTGCATAAAAGAGCTTTTATAGAAACAGAGAGGAGAGGTGCTAATCTCTGCCTGCTAATGTTCACAATCAAAAGTAGACATTTAGTACTGATTATGGGGGTTTTCTCCATTTTTTCCTTGAATTAGGAGCAGAATTTCAATTTTCTTTCAGATCCTGAGTGCTGCAGCATACCTTGGAGTTCTTTCACTGCTTTGAACACTGTGAAGATATCCCAGTCCCATAAAGCTCGTTTGCATACCACAAGCAGCACAAATTATCTTAAGAGTTGGAAATTCAGCAGAAATACTCTTGTCTCTTGAGGGAGCTATAGCAATTCTGGTGCAAAGGAGAGTGGGGTGGAAGAGAGGTCTTGCATCACTTGGGACTGGACTGGCAGAAAACCGAGCAAATCTTTTGCCGTGCTAAAAATCTTTTTTACTCTGAAGCTGTGAGACTTCAGCCCTTTGTCTCTTTCAAGTTCTGTCATGGAAACAGGAGTCTGGTGTTTTAAAATGCATAAACGTCGGCTTGCTTGACTTACATTAGCAGCACACCTGATACAGGCCAATGGCCGTACCCCAGAGGCAGTCCTGCATTTACAGAACTGCCGTAGGGATGCTGAGGTCCCATTAAGGCTAATGTTAAGAAATACAAGGTAATGCTCACAGTAAAGCATCTTTTAGAAGGAGTTGGTGGTGGGAGGAAATAAAGCTGGTTCCTTAGTACCCAGCCTCTCTTGGAGTAAAACAATTCCACCGTTATTTTGTCTCATGTTACCAGCAGAGCTATCTTTAGCCGTGAAACAAAAACCTTGAGCAACAGTGGCACTGAGGATGCCTTGAGAAGTATTTGAACTAGCATTTATATTCAGATTTCCACATATGTGTTGCACCCATCTATATTCTCTCTCCATTTTTAGATGGACAGGCGCTGAAGGGGTTTGGTTTGCTGGCACCTGTCCTGCAGTCCCTCCTCAGAGTGCCTGCTTGCTTTCCAATGAGAGACACAAGCTGAAACTGTCATGGTCCTTATCTTTACTGTAGTTAAGGACATTTCCTTTAAATCTTTATCAAAATAGCCTTCCACTGCAACATCGACCTCCCATGGAGTACTCCAGTCTCTGCTGGAAGCGATGATATGACTATTGCCACAGGAAAGGTGGTGACCTAGGCAAACCATTTTTCCTAACCCATATTGAAGTTCTGGTAGCAATCCCTGCAAGCAACCAGTCTTACCCATGGCTTTGCCATGGTGCTGAGCAGTGTGTAAATGGGAGAGCAGTAACGAAAATCTTTCCTGACATCGGTGTAACAGCAGCAAATGGGGAATCTTTAACCATTGGAGCCCCTGTTGCTGCTTGTACCTAAATAACTACATAAAGGTTTGGTAGATACAATAATAACTACTATGAAATTTGACTGTATTCTTGCTCTTTCAGTCAGCATTTTGGTTTTGTTCAAATCTTGTCTGGAAGCTTTTGGAAAGCCTGGAAATGGAGGCAACGGTGTCATGGGGATGGGGGAGCAAAGCCATCAACAGTTCTGTGAAGAGACTTCTCCTACACAGGGCATGCATGTGCTGCCTGGACATCAGAGGCCTCTTTCTTGTTTTAGTTTCTGTCACTGCAATCACATTTATGGATTTTTCCTGGCTTGCCAGACTTTCACTCTGTGCAAAGGAATGTTCTAAATTTAATTTACATGCAGCTAGAGTTCCTTTTTCTGCATTTTTGGAGAAATGTTATCTTTACTGAGTAACTTAAACAGGCTTATATTTTGCAAGGTTCTGCCAGGGTATGTCTTGTTACAGTCATTACTTGGAGGAAACTTACATATACAGATTCAAAGAGCAAGTATTGGTGCAAATCCAAATGTCTATGTTAATAAAACTGGGGGGAAAAAGAAACTTGAGAAGTTATGACATAAATTCACTCAAGCTTTTGTATATTAATTTTCTGTGACTCTTTCTCTAAACACATAAATCAAATTAATTTTTTATTAAAAATTTCATTAAGGGAGATGCTTTTGAGCATTAGCACTCATTCCATTACAACATTCATGCAGCAGCTGGCAGTTCTATCTGTTTATTTTCTCCAAAAGCATGTCAGTTATATGAGGAGGTCTAATGTCACCGATTTTCAGGATTTTTATATATCCAGATACAGATTTAGAATGTAATACCAAGGTAATTCTGAGTTATGTGGCTAAGGATAATTTGCATTTCTAGTCCATCTTTCATCTAGAGAGATCCCAAAACACTTTCATTTCAGAAAAGGAAAATTATTTGTAGAACTATTTCACCAACACCAAAATGCAGCAGCTGTTTAACAGCCAAGAAAAATACTAAGAATTTCTGTCCTACAATTGTAATGGAAATATGTGTTTGAATAGGCAGAAAGTTACCCCAATCATAGGGCCATGCTGCTGGAGCTGGTGGATGAATTCCTGCAAAAGAGATTACAGGTAGTCAGGACTCTCCTTTTTTATGTTCTACTCCAAGTGTTTCAAAAGTCCTTCATTAAGAAAAAAAACAATTAATACTTCTTCATTTAGAATATCAGTGTTTCAGTAGGCATGAATTGTGGCAGCTATTGCTTTTCATGTTAATCCATATATACAGAAAAAAATGAATCCTTTTTTTTTTTTTTTACCAGCATAAATAAAATAGTAGCTCACTGAAGAATAAATGTGTTCACTCAAAGAGCTGTTTTTGTATATCCGGAGAGGTTTGTTCATAAACATGTAAGAACAGGAAACTTTTCATTAGAAAATCCACAGAAAGAAAATGTTTCTTGAGGAGTGAACACTTTACAATGCCTCCCGCCCATCTAATAAGAAAGTTCAATATGACTTAATCATATGTTCTTTCCTTTAGTGAGAATTTTATCAGGTTTGTACTGACTCCAATACACAGAAATAATATTGAATATTATTTATATTCAAGCTTATGATTAGGTTTAAAGCATTAATGAAAAAAGTTTTCAATGCTTTGTTAAATTGCAAAAATAACAGGTGCTCAGCTGAAAAACTGAGGCGTCTTTTCACTGGTGAACTGTTTTGATGTTAACCTTTGGTGAGCCTAGAAGGCTGCTTAGAATGTTACCTATAAGCAATCATTACATGCTGAAAGAGTAAAGTTTCCTAGGAAAATTTTCTAACAATAGTTATGCATCTTTTAATTATATCTCCACTGAAAATAAATATCCATGGCTTCTTGTGCTGTGCATGAATAAGGTCTAAAATTTGCAACAAAAATACTTTTGACTGGCGCTGCAATGCTGAATGATACCTTGTACAGGTCTGATGGGCAACAAACGACTTATGAGAACTGCTGGAAACTTTCAATGCGTACTAAAAACCAACTGAGCAATAAAGCAAAGGTGAAGGTTATAGTGAACAAGCATCACATTAATTTTGGTTAATTAAAAGAAGCGTTAAGTCAGATACTCGGGGTACTCCACTGCCTGGGTGTTACGCTGGTGGCAGAAAGGAGATCCCCTCCTCATTTGGAAACTTCAGCTCTTCTCCTGTGGAACTGTTTGAGAGAATGAGGGACAGGAGGCAGCCAGGGTGCTGTGCTTCAATAGGAGGAACTTGCTGGAGGCAAACTAGTCAACAAATGAAGAGATGAGTCAAAGAAAGTAAGTATTTCTAAGAGAACAAAAATGGGAAAGCAACAAAAAGGAAAGAGATGAAGCCACTGAGGCTGCTGAGTCAGTTTATTTGTCCTGTGCCTACCAGTAACAAGAAAACAGGAAAGAAAAATCCAAACTGAAAGACTGAACCATCAGTGCCAATAGTTTAAATAAAAATAATTTTTAATCAATTTTTTATTTCTAATCTTGCATTATCTATCACAGGTTTTGCTGAAACCTGAGAGATGTGGACCCAGTTTGTTACAGAATCACAGAATCACTAGGTTGGAAGTGACCTTCAAGATCTTCAAGTCCAACCCATGCCCCAACACCTCAAGTAAATGGAGTGCCGCATCCAATCTTCTTTTAAACTCTTCCAGGTATGGTGACTTCACCACCTCTCCCTGCAGGAGGACATACTATGTTGTTGACATACTATGAAGTTGTTTCATAAAGTAGATATGTTCTGTAACTCTTGTTTTTAGAAACTGCATTTTCCTAAACAGCAAACAGCTCATTTTAGGATGTAAAATAAATATTAATTAAAATGTTATTTATATCTGACTGATAATCTGAGTATAGAATGAAACAACACCATCTACTTCCTAATGAGCTCTCTTGTGTGTATATGGACTTTAGCTTCCTAGATAGATTGTCAGACACAAATGCAAATTTATCCCAGTAAAAAAAAAGCAAAATCTATTATAGGATTGGAAAGCAATATCTCGTCATAGTATGTGACCTGGACGGAAAATCTTTGAGAGATTTTGTGACTGAACATCTACTTGATCTTTAAAGTTTCCTGATGCTACTTTCCTGCTGAGTTTGTGGGTTTTTGTTCATAAGTGCAGCACCAGCTGAAGGAAATCTATTCCAAATTCTTCTCCTCTCCTTCCCTTCCTCCATTAAATATTAATAACGTACATGTACTGTCAACAGAGGCTCCTTCTTGCCCAGCATTTTCCTTTTTTTCCAGACACTGTGCTGTGCACACACTGTCCTATGCCATCTTGCAGTGATGGCATCAGAAGACTCTAATGTTCTTCTGTTTTCTTTCTCTTGTCACATAAATGGATTTTTATTTAACAGTATTTTAAGTGTCTCTGGATCCTCTGTCAGATGATGGCAGTGTAAGGTGGAGAGACAGACCACAGAAAGGGTTGTGATGCTGCCAAAGGGCAGAAAAGGGGGTTTGTACCAGCTTTGTCTTGATATATTCCCATGCCTATGGCATTTACCAATTGGAATCACTGGGAAAATCTTCTGGCAGGTTTTCAGAAGACCTTTCCCAAAAACAAAAGGAATGTAGACTGGCTGGAGTATGCAGAAAGATCAGAAAGATCCTCCTTATATCACTGTGAGGAAATTTGTATCCTTCGAATTTATCAGGAGCAAACACAGTGAATCCCAAGCATGCAGAGAAATAAATTTCTTTTTCTCATCTTTCTAAAGTCAGTGCTACAGAAAGGTATGTTTCCTCTAAAATACAAACATCAAGGGCTGCTTCTGCTCAGAAGACAGGACTACATAACAACACATAGCAAAGTGCTGGCTACTACATCTTGAGCCAGAGAAGTTTAAAAATATATAAATTATTAATATAATAAATTTCCTTTTATGCCTCCTATGACTTAATATAAAGAAATGTTTTTGTATTTTCATAAGAAAGTTTGATCACTTTAGCGATATTACAATGCATTGCTGAAGAGATGGAAACAATTATTGCTTAGTCTAGCTCGATTTCCCTTAAGTGTAGTCCCAGTTACAGTGCAGAAGAAATCTGTCTAAAAATCAAGTAATTCTAAAAAAAAAACAACAAACCAGCCTGATACAGACAGTTCTGCCTGAAATGAACAAATAAATTTACATAGCACGATTTTTATGTGAACAACAATATCCGCAGTTATTTTCTCCAAAATACTTGGTGTGCCTTCAGCCACATATGAACTCAGTTGACTGGATGTATTGCTTTCAAAAGCAATGGCATGATCCTGACTCCTTTACAAGTTTGAATTTCTGAACTCTTCTAAATTTGCAACACAGAAAATATCTGTCTTACACCCTGACAATAGGACCATTTGCAGACCTGAAAGTCACTGGGCAACTTTAGGTGAAGACTGGAGATTTGTGGAGTGTTCCTTTCCTGTTCACTGGTGTGAAGCCATGCAGAGAGAATTTTGCTGGGCTGGATGGGATTTTTTTACCCTGGCAGCTCATAAAAGAGTAAGGCATGTGTCATGCAAATTATTAAGATGTAGTGAAAATAATTGCAAGCCTGTTTAAATGTAAGTTCTTTTATTGGGAATAAGATAATTGTGTTAAAACTCTTAGCAATGAAAAGAAATCTGAGCCAGAAATAAAGAATGTTAGTAGCTGTACCTCACTGTAATCTCTTTTCCTGCTGAAAGCATAACAGATGTTTGATTCCCATGTTTACAGTTTTAGAGGCAGGCGTAAAAAAATTGTGCTAACAGGCAGGCAACCATAAGTATTCTCTGTTTGGATATTTAAGTATTCTCACCATCATAGATGAGCAAAATTAAATGGGAGAATAGACTGGACTGTAAACATTTGTTCATTGAGGTTGCCTTGCATGATGCAAGAGGATCAGTGCTAGGGTGAGGGGTACTGACTGCTCCCATCCTGTGCTCCAGGGAGGTGAGGGGGCCTTTTGAAGGGAGGTGGGAAGAAAAGAGATTTCAACTCTTCTGGACCTGGTTCTCCACAGGGGCATACCAACATGTTACCATCTCAGCCAGGGCCCAAAATTTATCCCAGAACCATTGAGCTAAACACTTGCAGCTATCAGCTTGGAACCCCGTAACATTAGAGTTCCGTTGTGTCCAGGCTAGGATTCTAATTAGTGGACAAATTGAGTCAATATAGTTTGTTTGACCTGGGTGAAAAGGAGTTTCAGTGCACTACTGGAATAGCTCTTGAGTGTGGAGAAATGGACTGCTTACTTTTTGTCAGGAGGTCTAATGTTTTCACAGGCTTTGCTGCAAGATTAAATTCAAAAATTAAAAAAAACCAGGGTTTTGTGGTTTTTCAATGTCTTTTGAAATTGCTGAGCAGGTTTATACAGTTATCCAGAAAAGGTAAACAGAAAGTTACTGGATTAGGTTTACATGTAGGCATTGAGATAAAGCATTATGATTGAAATCTTGCTCTCACCGTCTTTCTTAAATGTTAGCAGCTGAAGCTGTGTATTCTCAGCTATTAATGTTTTATTGCATTTGAAAACTAGAGCAGAGGGAGACTCTCAAGCACAGAGCTGCAACAAGTGCCTCCAGTGACAGAAGGTGGCAAAACCCAAGTCAGAACTGAAGTGCAGACGAATGCTGCAGTCTTCAGTGGTGGCAGAGCCCAGGCTGTAGGCAGCTGTTGGATGCTGTGGGAAGCTGGGATCCCTCCCCAGACTGTGGGAACACCAGGGCTGCATTTGCATAGTGGCGCAAGCTAATATTAGGAGCGGCTGGGCTCCCAAGCTGGAGCTTACCAAGGGTTCTTTCACTGTGGGAGAAGGACTCACCTCTCAGGTTAAAAAAAAAAAAAATAGGATGGAGAAAGTGTTTACTTGTTGATGCACATGTTCTTTCCAAGACCAGCTTCTCAGAAAATTGTGTTTTGGGTGAATGTGGCCAGCCCCCTCAGTCAGTCAGACAGTTTCTGTGAAACACCCACTTAGGCAAGGGGAGAAAGGTAATCCCATTTTATTTTCCAAGAGCAGCAGAAGAAATGGAACTGTACCCAGCCAAGCGTAGTGCCTGTGTCACCATGTGCTCTCTCTGACTGTCATGCTTATCACCCTTCCTCCAAACTCAGAAACTATGCATGCATTTTGTTCTTCCTCTGACCCAATCATGAAAATTTTTGGTTTTTGTAAGGGTGAAAACCATGAATCTTTAAAGCACATTGGATAGAAAGAAATTATTTTTGAGACTTCAGATAGCCCAGAAAAGAACACTGCGATGTATAAGTTAGAACTTATATAGGTGTATCTTTGGAAAGTTACCTCTTACCTACCTATGTTACAAGGGCCATCTTCATCCTGCATCGTGGAATAACTCCCTGCTTGCCAAGATCAAATGTGTAGCTGAGGTATTTATTCAGTTCCTAAAATGTATCTATACCTGCCTGGAGGCACATCTACGCAGACTAGAGAGTTGTTTACCTAAAAAGAATGAAGCCCAGAGGTGCATAGCCTCCTCTGGTAAAAAGTCAGACAAAAAAATTCCTCTCACTTGTGAGGACTGAAAACCCTTCAGGCCTGGTTTCAGGCAAAAAACTCTGCAGATAAGATAAGCCTGGCTGCAGCCCCAAACTGAATCCCAAACTGGAGTTCTGCCCAGCCAGCTGGGAGAGCTGGGAGCTGTGCAGGGGCAGTGCCTCCAGTTGTGAGATACAGAGGATGCCTCAGAAAGGGTAGGAGCTCCCTGGCTGCTTCTGCTGGAGGTGGGGAAAAAAGGATCAGCAGGGAGACAGCCACACTCCAGATCTTAAGTAGCCTTTAGCATGAAGTGAAGCCACTGACTAAGCAGATACTGCAGCCTGTGCTACACCCACACCAAGCTTTCCACAGCAGGAATACACCGTGACAGACGGGTAGCTGGGCTGCTCATGGCAGTGGGAGGCCTTGAAATCCGGTCCCAGGTAAAGCACATCCTAAATGCTGATGCAGGACAGAGCTAATGATTATGCTAACAAGAGTGGTGGCCTGCTGGCTGGAATCTTCCTACTGCCTCCTTTGGCAGTCACAGTTAATAGCACAACTACAGATCTCAGCTATCATCTAATGTATCATTTTGCAAGTCTCAATCAGCAATTGATGAGAAGCCCATGGCCAGCATGGAACCTGGCTGCTCACCGATCAAGCAGCAGGGTTGTCTAACATCCCACATCACAGCAGGAAAACAGCCCTTTCTAGTCTTCCTGATACAAATTCAGAGGAGACTTTTGTAGGTATAAGGTCATTAAAAATGAAAAAACTCGAAATAAAAGAATTGATGTTTAAAATAACTAAAAATAAAATAAACTATTTTGACAATGTGAACTTGGCAAAGAAAAGAGTAAAGCTCTGTGTAATAAAATTTTAAAAATATAGGGCTGCTTTTCTATTCTTTTTCTTGTCCAGCTGGTGTTGTTGTAGAAGCATGGAGCAGAGTTAAAGCCCTGCTAGCCTTTCTCCTGAGAAGTGTCAGGAAAGATGAGTTCCTGTCCTACTCCTATGCTTGTAGTGAATTGTACTGCTTTTGTTTCCATCCACCCAGTGGAGGCAAGATCTGATATCCCATCTACAAGCAGAGGAGGAGTAGTCATGGTTGTATTTCTTGCCTAAGAGCATGGTCAGTCACTTTTTGTTGGTTCAGAATCAGCACTATTTGTGCATAGGGGAAAGGAAAGATTGCAGTCTCGAAGCAGAGTTGGTTGCTAGCTCAAAGCTTGTGCTGACCCTGAAAGCAGCACACTGGCATGTAGCAGCTCATCGGACCTCCCTCCAGCTTTGCTTAGGAAGAAGAGAGGATTGTGTGGGTCACTCTTCCTCCTATGAAGGGAAAGGGTTCTCATAGAGGACTTATCATTCTCCTCTTCCTTCTGTTCCAGAAGAATGAGAATAGATGTAACAAGACATGTGGAGTGAAGGGTGTGCTTAAACAGTAGGGCTCTTTTGTCAAGCACAAAGCAACTCCAGCTCAGGTATACTTCAGTTTGCCTTTTTTAGGTGGAATTAACAGAGTTCACGTGCACTCCCGCAGTCTATTTCTGGGCTTTGCTAGTTTATGTAACAAATCTTTCACATCACTTTGGGCCCAGATCCCATAAGAGTATTCTGAGCAGATGTGAAGTCTGGGTGATGGTCACAAGGAAACAGAAGTCAATATACAGCCAGGAGTGAGCCAGTGGCAGAGGAATGGACTGGATGCCTTTGCTGATGATAGGATCTGCAATTTTATCTGACTTGAGTGTTCAGGAAAGAGTGATGGGAGTGTTTGAGAGCTACCCACTCAATATGCCAATATGCAGGCACCTCACCTTTGTTTTTCTGAGCTAGAGCTCTGTCATCTGATAACACCTGATAAATCTGAAAAATTATAAAATAAAATGAACCAAGAGGCAGATATAAAACCTCACAGCAGCACTGAACTTTGCACAGTTTAATTAAAATGCCTAATTGGATTAGCAAACAATAATTTGGATTATTAGACTTGCCATACAACAGTTTTCAAATGCATGATGAATCTCAGCAATGCAAATTCTCTCTGTTAAGTGGGGCAGCAGTTGAAGTGCACTAATTGTTCCAAAATATAGCTTGGAAATAACTTTATGAAATATTTATTAGAAACAAGCAAACAAAATAGGAGAGCAGAGTGTCCCACCTCTGAAAGTCTTCAAGACCAGCTTGGATGGGGCTTTGAGCCACCACCTGCCATGGCAGGGGGATTGATCTAGATCTTTAAGGTCCCTTCCAACTCAAACTGTCCTGTGATTCTATGAGGATTCTCTGAGTCTCAGGTGCGCTTAAAAAAAAAAAAAAACAAATCAAACCAAATTGAAACAACGACAACAAAACAACCCAAAAAACCCCCACAAAACAAAACAAAAAACAAACAAACAAACAAACAAACAAAAACAAAACAAAACAAAAAAAACCACCTTGAGAGGAACTTTTTTGGCAAAGTTCCAGGATTGTCAATAGCATCTACTAATTTCATAAGCCTCATCTGTAGCTCACATCAGCAGCTTGACTTTTCAGGTTGGACTAAGTAACTCTGCTTTGAAAATACATGTCCATATATGCTGTGTCAGGTATCTACACTGAGCAGGAAGATCAAACATTTAGTCTTGGTCTGTGGTCATTGCTCTGACTCTGTATTTTCCACTCTAAACAATCTTTCAGTAAAAAAGATACTGTGCTAATGCTCAAGCTTGAGAATACCTGGGAGCCAAGCTGTCCATAGCAGAACTAGCAAACAAACAGCATGGATTCAGCCAGGTTAGTGGCTGCTGATCATTACAGACAATAATCTTCCATATCTGACAAAAGACAAACTGATTTAGATGTTTGACATTTTGCAGACATGGTTAAAATGTAAAGAATGGAAACACAGTGAGGAAGTCTGGCACTCATCAGAATACAAACCCCAAAGCCAATCAGGTGTCTGATACTTAAAGAAATGCCTAGGAACTGGAAGTGCTGCAAATGAAATTTCACTGTAGAAGCTTGTTGGAAATGTCACTGAAATATGATTCCCAGTAATTATTTGTAGCCCTGGACAAGTGTCATTGTTCGTGATCAGCAGTGTGAAAGTAACATAAAGTGAATATGTGGAATTCTGTTGAAAACAAACAGCTCAACATTATTTGCTCAGCTAGTGAGGGACATTGTTTCTGTGAATACCAGCCATAATAGAAGTCTGAGCACAATATTTCAATAATAGCTTAAATAATCTTTGATCAAAGAGCAACAGGGTGGTATTAAGAGCCAGACAGATTAAATCTTCCTCAGAGAAGAATATAGAGTCCCAGACCTCACCACTGCTCCAGATGAATTGACTGGAGGGACTGGCCTTTTCTCATGCAAGGGAAGCAACCAGGCAGCATGTGAGCAGGGAGGGAGCAGAGCAGGCCCTCGTTCCTTGGGCAAGGCTGTGGTGACACCCACCTTACAGGTGTAGAAAGAAGGACAGTGAAAGATCCCCACAGAGAGGCACAATGTCCCTGCATTGTCCCTTTGCCTGCCTGACTCCCGCTCTCTGAGGCACAGCTTGGGTCCCAGTCCTCCCTGTCTTGGCTCCTGTCTTGGTGCTGCCTTTCTCCATTCACTTGCTCAGTTGTTCAGTGTAGCTCACAGCAGCTGATTCTTTCCTGGCCCAGGAAGTAGCAAAGGAACTGGAAGGAAGATGAGAGGATGGTGGGCATCACCTGCTGCGTGCTGTAAGGTGCAAAGACAGTGTCCAGATGGACACATACCAGTGAGACATTTGTGTTTGCATGGATTTATGTGATTGTCACCCCTCTGTTGAGTGCTGCCAGATGCCCAAAGCCTTGCTGTCCAGGCATCCAGCATAGAGAAAATAGTGACATGAAGTCTGAGGGCATTTGGAGAGTTGGATACAGCAGGCAGGGCAAAGCCTTCTGTCCCCCTGCAGCACACTGTGGATGCACCACTTGCTTCCCTACAAGAAACTCTGCCTCAGCCACCTTATGGAAGTTATAGCCCACGGCAGAGGAGGGTCTGTGCCTTCGTGGTGGCAGCAAAACAGAGCAACTCCATCACAAAACTCCTGTTCACATGCTAAGGAAAAGGCATTTGGTTGCAATGCTGTCACCTTATAATACCTGCCATTGCAGTACAGAAATTCTTTGGTTTCCTACCTTTAATCTGTATATACCTGTGGCTTTCCCTGTACACAGAAAGAGGATATTGTGCATTCAGTCCTTGCTATCACAGACTATCCTATCATCTGGATTTGTACTCCATTCTAAGGTGGATCTTGGTAAATCAAATTGTTTGTTGTCTCCAGAATAAAGAAAAAGAAAGTGGGAAGAGAATGTAAGAGGGGATTCATCAATGTCTCTGATTATCTGAAGAAAGGGTGTAATGGGGATGGATCCAGGCTCTTCTCAGTGGTGCTGAGAAGAAGTAACAGGCAGAAACTGGAACAGAGGAAGTTCCACCTGAACATGAGGAACCTCTTTTTTGTGTGGGTGACCAAGCACTGGAACAGGTTCTCCAGAGAGGCTGTGGAGTCTCTCTCACTGAATATATTGAAAAAACATCTGAACAGTCCTGTGCCACGTGCTCTAGGATGATCTTGCTGGAGCAGGGAGGTTGGACCAGATGACCCACTGTGGTCCCTTCAACCTGACCATGTCTGTCACTCTCAGCAAGTGCTGCACACCAATCTTCTTAGGAAGAGGCACTCCCAAAATGAATCCTGCCTGCCCAGGACTCAAGCCCTGCAATGCTTACCTTTGAAGGTGTACAGAATAGCAATCTCCGGTGCGTACATACAGATCCTGAGTTATTCAGGCAAGTCTGACAGCACCATACCAGCCAGCTAAACTAAATAATCTACTTGTTCTTAGTGCTTTTCCTCATTACAGCATTTTACAAAACCTACCTTAATTAAAGTTCACAGCAGTCCTGTGAGTTAGCAAAATGTCATTATCCCAATTTTACAGATGAAAAAATTGCAACAGAGAGGTGAAATGCTGTGCTTGAGGGCATTGAAGGAGAGTTTTAGGGGCAGGATTAGCCATTGGGAACTTTTAGCTCTGTGCAGCATAGCCAGCCTCCAAGGGCACTGAATGGGCTCTCAGAGATGCTGAAAACTCTGCGCTCCCCCAGGGCTCTTTTGCAATCTCTGTGTACTGTCCTTAAGGTGACAAAGGAGACTGGTCTGGCATCTGGGTGCTGGCATTTGTTATCCCATACTTACCTTGCGGAGCTAGGCTGTGACAGACATGTGCTAAGGAGAAGGAGAAAATCAGCAACATGACCTTTCTTGGGCTATTGTGGAGTCTCAGAAAGCTGCTCTGTGAACAAAGAGGGGCCACAAACAACTTAGAGCAGTCTGAGGCTGGGCCAAGCCACAGCAGGCACTGTACCACCTTTGACCGCTGCTGGATTCCAGAGGGCTCAGGACTTAATCCCCAAACCATGCTGCCTTGCTGAGCCAAAAACCTCATGGTGACCACTAACATATCAAAGACATCTTCGAGCAAGCTGAGACAAACACAGATCCAAATGGTGTGACATTGGCAACCCGTCTGGAGTGGTGCAGGGGGCAAACTTCTACTCTGAGTCACACAGCAGAGATGTGAAGCTGGGTCTCCCACCTTTTGAGCCACCACCCTGGCCAGAGGGCTCAGATGTGTGCAGCTGACACTCCTACACCTTCCATTTTCATGTAAATATTCAGAAGGGTTTGTTTTTCCTTATAAGAAAGGAAAGCCGCCATTCTACATGTTAAAAAAATGCTTCACTACAAAGCAGAATCATTACCTGCTACTCAGCTGAGCATGAAAACATTTGGGCCAAAAGGCACCTCAGGATGTCTCTAGTCCCACTTCCTGCTCAAAGCAGGGTCAGCTCTGAAATCAGACCAGGGTACTCAGTGTTTCATCCAGTTGTGTCTTGAAAATCTCCAAGGATGGAGATTGCACAATGACCCTGGGCAACCTGCTCTAATGCCTAATTTTCCTCCTGATGATTTGTTTTTCCTTATATCCAGTTGGAACCAGTTGGACTGTTGTCCTAGAAAGTAGTGTGTTGTTTCAGCTGTGGCTACTTCCAGATTTTTTTTCTTCGTTTAAAGCTCTGCTTAAAAAAAAAGAAAAATTAAATTAAATTTAAGAAAAAGAGACCATAGAAACTTTTCAGTATGGATTTCAGTACACTAGCACTCTGTCAAGATCTCAAGCTGAAGGCTCATGATTACCTCAGAAATATAATAAGAATATATATTTTTTTAATGTGACAGAATGCACCAACTTTTTAAAAACTCCAGTGTTAATTCATTTTCCCCCCTTGTTTTTATGAGACAGTGCTTTCATGTCCCTGTAATGGAACACAGATCAGAAGTCTCCAAAGCCCTCAAGTCTGCATCACATCTTAATACCCTAAGGCATAGGTAACATGATTGAGATTTACTGCTGAAATTCACCCAATATATTCTTGTTACATCAGTAATGTTAGTCACCTGTTACTTTCTTGAAATTCTTTTATAGAAACATAATACTCAAATTTTCCTGTGAACTTGTTTCTATATTTACTTCCCTGACTTGGGGGAGGGGGTGAGCCAAATGCGTAGTGCAGGATCTGAACCTCCCTGAATCACTTCTCAGTAATTATTACACCAAAGCCAGGAATTGTGTGTGCCATGCGAATCAGGGTGGCAACATGGATTTCATTTGGCATTCTTGTGACAAACCGCACCATAATCCTGTGTTGGAGTAAGCCTAACATTTATCTGGTTGTGCCTCTAACTGTGTATGGCATCACTGTGAAATATTCTGCTGTGTTTACTTTGTTCAGTGGGCAGGAGTTGCTGCACCCACCTCCCAGACAGATCTACTCACTCCATGGATATGGAGAACTCCTTGGTCTGGCAACCAACAGAAATGTAGCATGGAGTCTCCCAGAGATCAATGGACAAGAGAGTGAGGAGTTGGATGTAACTGATAAGAGGGTGTGCCAAAAGTGGTGCCAGGCTATTCTGCCACTGCTATCTTCTGCTGGGAAGTTAATGAAAGGATCCTTCCCATGGAATGAAATACAGAGGGATGCTATGCTAAAGCTGTAGTGGTTCTGCCTTCAGACAGTGCCATTTGCTTATGCATATTGAGGGCCATGCCTCCTACACCTCAGACTGCAAATGAAAGCGTTGTAATCAGTGGCCACATTTCCTGGTGAGCGCTGAAACCCCTCTGTGCATCATCCAGGACCTTGCTCTGAGCTCCTCGATGCTGTCGCTGCCTTTCCTCTCCCTCTCAGGTTTCAGCTGGTCTGCGCTGCATGAGCAGGAGGGCACACACGGGGCAGCCAGCTCTGCCGTGCCTGAACGGAGAAATGAAACTGGGAAGGCCGATGGTAACAATGGACTGAGATCCCTGAGAAGCAAAAGGAGTCGTACACCTGGACTGTCACTCAGTGGTTAATGCAGAGCATTATTTGTCTATGAATTGTTCTGGAGAAGACTGACTTTTGTAACTTTCAGTGCTCCTTTCCCCTACCCCACTCTTTTTTTTCCTTTTTTTTCACTGTTTCTCCACCTAGTTGGGGGTCAGAGAGACAAAGCCGTGAGCTGGCTTAGGCACTGCTTAGACCACAGGTGCCACAGTGATGCTGCCAAAGGAGCTGGCTGATCGGAGAGGCGAATTTGCACTGCTGTCCCTGCTGCCAAGGCAGGCCTGGGACAGAGCTCAAGCC
Organism: Pyrgilauda ruficollis; assembly: GCF_017590135.1. Lineage (NCBI taxonomy): Eukaryota > Metazoa > Chordata > Aves > Passeriformes > Passeridae > Pyrgilauda > Pyrgilauda ruficollis. Next base: position 1,204,935 of record NW_024509877.1, on the reverse strand, counting down.
TAACTCAGGTTTACTCATGCGACCTGCGGTGGCTGCAGTGTAGACATATGGTCTGTTTTACTCGAGGCCAAAAGTGACAATTATTTATAACTCAGGCACGGGACTGCACTCTTTTATCTCTCACCAAGATGAGTAAGAGACAATAAGAGGGTCTTATGCTCTTTTTTCTCTCCTCCCTCACCAACAGAAGGATTTTGCTTAGTTTCTGCTCTCCTTGTTTTGAACACTCACGTGATTTCATCGTGGAAGTGTCTGATGTGAAAAATACCTGTCTATACTTTGACAGAAGTTGACAAATAACTCGGTAGGATGAAGTTCCTGCATTTGTAAACACAACATCATTGCTTAGTGTTCAAAGTTCTGCAGTGAACCAGCCATATAACCACTAGTATTTCACAGAAATTCAATACAGAAATTCTTACCTGGTTTTGTGCACATACCTTTTTTGTACAAAATGGTCAAGGGAAACCTGTGTCCTTTAAAAATCAGGCCTTTGATGTTTAGGAATGGCATCCTGGTAAATGGGACATGCAATCCTATCATTTTTTTTACATTTCTAGAGTGAAGTGAAATTTTATTAAGTACTGAGAAGAAAAAAAAAATCAACAGAATATTGTGGCGTTTCCCCTAAATTTAGCTGTGAGGATCTTATTTGTGCTAGAAGATTCATCCTGCTGTCCCTGGCGTCTCGTTCCAGAGCCCAAACTGAACTGAAAGCACAGAAATTACTTCACTAAAGCTCATAAAAGGGCAGGTTGACATGCTGATAGGAACCCTGAAGTCTGCAGCCCTGAGAGGTGGGAGCAGTAAACATAGTGACTTGTGAGAAATGCTGTGCCAGAGCTCTTGGTGAATCATGTAGCCTCAGAGGAAGAGTAGATGAATTTTCTCTCTCCTGCATCAAGGATAGCAAGAAAGCAGCACCAAACACACTCACTGATGGCTGTCACCCACTGAGGTGCACCCAAACAGAGCTCAAAATGAATTTTTAATGAGTTAATACATGTTGTACCCAAGGCCAGGTTTTGACTTCCGAGTGGGTCCTGGCACTGTGAGCAGACTCCTTGAAGCCAGTGGGAGTCCACGAGAGTAATGTGTAACCCACCGCAAGTCAGTGCATCACAACATGTTTCAAATAATATTCAAGGGCCCAAATCCAAAAAGCACATCTCCAGCTGCTAGAAACTGCATTAGCAGAGAACTTTCCCTTATTTCAATAGACTCACCTGCAAGTTTAAAATTGCCCACATCCCTAAATTGGATCAGGACCTTAAAGCATATTTCTGCTGGAGCCAGGACTGAGTACCTGCATTTTTGTGAGCATAACTGAATATTCTGCATGTGCTGAAATCACAAGAATAGACACAATTTCTTGACTCTGGAAGAAGGCCCACGTACCTGTTTTCATGCCCTGCCCTATTTTCACAGACCAAATACCTGCTGTAGGAAAAATACACAAAAGAAAGAGGAAAACCCCTGCTTGGGGTAAGGCTGGAAATGTTTCAATTCCCAGAGGTTTTTTCCATAACCAGCAATGAAGTGAACTCTTAGTCCATAAGATGTATATTGAAAGAAAGCAGATTATACAGAGGCATATCTTGTCTCTGTAGAAAAACTGAGGCGTTTTTTTACGTTATAGGAGAACACAGAATGGTGTGAATCCCAGTGGTATTTTATTAAAATTATTATTTTGATTATACATTATTTTCATGTCTGTGGTGAAATATTTTTAGTTAGGAAAGAAGATTTACGTTAAAAAGTGCTTATACCTGTAACTCCAGAGTTCTGGTGCATGTAGGATGTTTTAGGCACTTTTGGTCATTAAAATCATAGATTCTCTTCCTCAATGTGAGGAAAGAGTGCATGGGGAGTCAGTTGTCAATAGAGGTATTTATCACAAAACAACCTCTGTGACACTATAATAGTGCCCAGGCCACTATAGTAGGTTCCATAAAATGAAGCCGGAGAAAGGTGATTTTTTTCTCTTCCCTTTCCATGTCCCAAAAGTGCCATCTATTTCATATCTGTTTGAAGGTGACAGGTATAATCTGCCTTTGATCTTTAACAGGAAAACTAAGCAACAAATGACATGGTATAAAGGACATTTTAACAGATATTCAATATTACCCCAAATAGGTGCAGCATGAAGAAGCAGAGGTCAGCAATGAACACATGATCTAGACACTCTGTCTTCTGACAGCAGTGTATATTTTGCATTAATTATGTCTATAGCCATTGCATCTGACATCAGCCTAGGCTTCTCTAAGCAAATGAGAGATGCCAAATTTGTATCAAGAGTATTGCTTTGTCTGCCAGTGAATTAGACTTTTTGTCTTTGAGCAGAGAGCTTTTTGATCAGTGTCCCATAGCCATGTTTTTCACAGCAAAGTTTCTCTGTTTAAAGCCTTTAGCATTGCATGAGAGCATTCTGCAGCCTGGAAGTGATTATATGTTTGATGGTATTCAAATGATATTTGAAATGCTGAGGTGCATTTTTGTATGCAAGATTTGCAAGTTGTGGTTAGTTATACATACCAAAAATAGCTTTTTAAGAATGTTCAGCCAAATGGTTTGCTTTTACACAAGAATATACACAGAGAACAAACCAAGAAAATTTTGGATTTAGTCAGGAAGCTGTTGCTTAAATATCAATCAAAATTTTCATATAATTGCAATGTGAACTGAAGAAGAAATCTTGCAGTGATTTTTCTCTGTGGCAGTTTTCTTGGTTAGCAGTTCTTTGAAATGTTTCCTTTTCCTCAGGAATAACTGTGAAGTCCTGCAAGACAGCTGCCTTGTTATTCTGGCAAGTGTACTGCAACACATCTGCAGTAGCCCAAAACACAGAACTGCTTGGGACTCTCTGACCTGAGACAAAACAAACGTAGTAATCATTTACCTGCTTCACTGCAAGTATTGTCATAAAAATACAAACTATTACATGTATGTAGGATGTTTTATATAATTAAACATACTGTCTATAATATTGAGAGTAAATTCTAGATTCTAGATAAAATAAAAGATAAATAGACAATTGAATCCATTATCTGCTGACCTTCTTAAATGGGAGATTGTTGCGATACACAGAAACTTCAGGAATCCTCTATTCTTTAGGAGTCTATTTTCTAAATAGATTTTATTTGAGCAAATTTCCACAGAGGTTCTCAGGCTAAAAGTGACTAAAATGTAACCATTTTTACTACTACCCGGAATAGCATAATTATTCCCCATCAATTTCATATACTCATGAATATGCATGCACTACTACTTTCTTCGCAAAATGGGAGAAATGTGAGAAAACTAACTTATGGCTTCAGAATATGTTAAATATTTCACTTACAGGAATCCATGAAGACTGATTTTTTCCCCCCTGGATTCTACTGACAACAGGACTTGATTTGCTGCACTCTCCTCAGAGAAAAGGTGCTTGGCTGCAAAGCTGCCAGAAGCTGCAAAGAGGGTCTGCCTAATATTCTTGCCTACACAGATAATGCCTATGTGAGTGTACACACATGCTAAAGCACCATTGCTTGGAAAAGCTGCTTGAGACATATTCAGCATTTAGCTCGGACCAAGCTGACCTAGTGCTGAGAATAGCTGCTGAAGATGTGAGGAAGTGAAAAAGAGTCCACTGAGAATAGCAAAACCACCACCAGCACCATCTACCAATTAGTCCCCCTTGCTTATGTGTACTGGAGACAATGCTACACACCATTGTATCAGTGAGCATCAAAGTGCAAGCTGACTCTTTGAAGAGTCAGAGAATCGTAGCATCATAGAATTATAGAATAGTTTGGGTTGGAACAGACTTTTAAAAGTCCCCTAGTCCAACTCCCCGTCAGTGAGCAAGGATAATTTCAAATCAGGTTGCTCAGAGCCTGGTACAACCTGGCCTTAAATGTTCCTGGGAATGGGCTATCTGCCACCTCTCTGGGCAACCTGTTCCAGTGTTTCACCACCATCATTTAAAAAAATATCTTCCTTATATAATAATATATTCTTACTTCTTTCCATCCACCAGGTTTCTACTCAGCTCCCCACCCCCAGGAGACTTCTGCTAGTGAGAGAGAGACTGATGCCACCGCTGAGAGAACTGAGAAACAGGCTATTGCCAGGCCTGGCAGGACCAGCCTACTAACCAGCAGGGACATGCAGCCCATTTTCAGTGCTGCTGCTGACACTGGGACAGGCAGAAGGGTTTCTGTGAAGCACTGTCAGTGCTGACTGCCTCACTTGTTTAAAAATGAGCCTGCAAAATTTATTAGATGGAGCCATCTGCTTCTCAGTCATTCTCCTACACTACCTCTGACAGTGACTGACAGGAGAGAAACAATGAATTTACAGCAGTGGGTGAGAATCAATTGCATTTCTGATCCCTCTTCCAGAGCTGCTTGGAGCCCTTACAGTTCAACCTGGAGTACCTGGTAACATATCTCTTGAACTTTTAGGATGCAGGGTTAGTATTCTTGGTCACTTTTGCTTTGCTCCTTGCAAAAGCCAATGAAGAAGATTATGCAGAGGAGTTGAGTTTGCAATTTTTATTGTTAATCAAGCTAGGAAAGGGGGAACTTCACTGTGACAGCCCCAAGTTTTCTTTTGTTTTTAAAAGGCAGCCGTTCAAAGGTCATTTGGATCTTATTGACATATAACTTCTGATTTCAATAGTCCAATAGATTTTAATAGTTCTATAGGCCTTAATATGGTTATGAGTGTATGAGTGCATGTTCTTTGAACAAGGAGTGAACAATAAATTTTTTCATTAATGGATTCCAGTCTAGAACGTTTTAACTTTTTCTGTCACAAGTACATAATCATCATTGCAAAATGACTTGCAGTTGTGTATGGTTTTTTGACTGTTTATTCAATTTATAATGAAAACTGAAAGCATTGTGGGTTGGTTTTTTTTCCTGATATTTATTTGGTGTGAAAATCAGGTGCAAAAAATAATGAAGTTTTGTCAAAACAAGAGAAGAAAGTGCTTTGATTCACTTGTATTGCAAAGAAATGTATTAGTTCTGCTCCTTCCATTCCAGACCTAAAAAAGAAACCATATGTCCCAAACTTTGGCTACTTTTCAAATTGTACTGGTTGATCTAACTAGCAATACTACTTTTGCCTGCAAACCTCAGATGACAAAAATATGGACTCTCTTGAAGTTAATCAGTGACTTAAGGCAGCAGCATAGCTAATTTGTTTCAGCTACTCAAGCAGATAAAAGAAACAAGTGAAAGATTTTGCAGTCATTTCTAAAAGCTGATTCACATGTCCTCAGGAAGTACTTTTTAGTACCTGCTGCATAAACTGTGTATGTTCTTGGTAGGGTTTGTGAAGGAAGCCATGCACGAGCAAAGAGGAGCACCAGCAGCAGCTCAGCAGAGAGAGGAGCCCTGGGGTCAGCTGCTGCCTGAGGCAGAACGCCGGTGCCTGGTCTTGCAGCGCATGCTTGCTGGCAGGCACCAGACCTGCTAAATTGGATCTGCTTCTCATTAGCCTGCACACCTTTGCCAAGGGCAAGTCTTCACCCCAGGCTGACTGCATGTTTGGGCTTTCCCTTCTCCCAGAAAGCAGCATCCTCCTGGCTTCTTGCTGGCCAAGCAGCCGCCACTGGCTGGCTGGCTGAGGTGAAAAGTCCTGAGACAGTGATGTGTCCTCCTTCAGCAATATTGCATGGCTCAGGGGCTCTTTCTGTGTAATGCCTCGCTGGTGCTGCTGGCAGGGCCACCCACTCAAAGCTGTGCTCACCACAGGCTGGAAAACAAGCAGCACAAGTGGGCCAAAGCCAGGCAGCATCCTGTCTGTGTTGGCTGCCACCCCCATGGACTCAGGATCCATGACCAGTGCTCGTCACTATGTGGTGAGCTGCTCTTCTGTACTTCAGGATCCTCTCTGAGTGGCAGCTGTGGTCACTCACATTTTAGAAGGTCCAAGCTCCAGGCAGGGTAGTGCCCAGGTTTACGTGGTGACCTGTGCTGGAGCTGCAGGGTGTCAGAGGAGTCAGCAAGCCAACACGGGCGCTTGCAGGCAGCCCAAAGGAAGCATTGAGGGTAGGCTGTCCCTTAAGCATGTCTATCTCAGGGCAGAGTACCAGGATCCAATTCTGTCTTAAAAATGTGCAAGTCTTTACTATTACCTGGAGACTGATGCTTAGAAAATTCTTGTGTTTTCCTCCCTTTGGTATTTTTGAAGTATTTTGGTGTTATATGTGAGTAGCCAGCTCACCATACAGGTGACAAAAGGTTGCTCACTGCTCAAGACAACTTAGGCCAATGTCTCTCACCTCTGCAGGCTGTAACACACGGAGAGATGGAACTTGAGGCACTCATGCTTCTCCTGGAGGAGCTGTCCATCTCTCTGTGGCATTGCTAAGCACCAGCTGGAAGGCAGAAAAGATCACAGGCAGCCCAAGGCCATTTTGGTCTTAGCATTTCCCTGGGGAGAGGGGATGGTCTGTGCTCCCTGCCCTTCCTCTTGAGAACATCTCAGACCCCGCTTCCCCGTGTGCAAGCTTGCCCCTGTAACCATGGCTGTACGGAGGCAAAATCAATCTTGTGCTTTCTCACCTTCAGTGGACATTTATTTATCCCATGCAAAGGGGAACAGCATAAATAGGGCCCTGTGCCTTCCTGGAGAACAGCAGCTGCAGACATCCAGCTCTCGTGGCACATTCCTGGGCCAGAGTTTGACAGTGCCCTTGGATCGGGCTCTGCAGGAAGGACAGGCAGAGGAGCACCTGGCGTGTGACTCCCCAGGGGAGGGAGATGTGTGATAAGGGACCGGCCCTTGTGCTGCTCAGCATCATAAAAGCAGGAGCATGTCTGGGCATGCTGAGAAGCAGAATGTGACAACCCCGAAAAATGCAAGTTTGGGAAATACTAATGCATTCAAAATGAAGTTGCTGTGTCAATTTTTACAGAAACAGTTCATCTACTGTTTGTGAGCAGTTTGTGGTATCAGCAAATACAAAGTAGATACAGTGACACCAAGAAGGGTTTTGAGCATTATTAGATTAGATGTAAGAAACATAATGTTGTACTGAGCCATGTGACTGGGTGATGATTATATTCTTAAACCTACAAGACACAAATGAGTGCTTTATAAAAGAAAGGGGAGAAAGGTGTCATGCAAAAGGGGAGAAAAATGTCATGTTATCTGTTGGAATTGCTGCAACGTGATGAAAGTGATTTGCAGAAATATGCACAACTCACCAAGAAATACTGCCTGTGTCTCATCCCATCCGTAGGAGAAGAAAGCTGGCATGTGTAGAGCTTCTTGATGAAAGTACTGAGCACATCCTCCTCCTTCTCCTGCCTTGCCTGGTGGCATAGCAAAGCACGTTTAGCTCTCACTGAAATCAAGAGCTGGGGTCATTTAACATCTACCTGAAACATTTTGCATCTTGCAAAAGGAGGTACTGTGAGGCTTTGAGGTTTGGTTTTTTTTTTGCCCCCTTGCTGTGCAGGGTACCTGCTAAGAGCAAGTGCTAGAAAGCAGAGGCAGAGGTATTTTCTGGTATTCTCTGGAGAGGTTGAGCTTTAGCTCCAGCAGTCTGTGTTTTCTTTTTATAACAGCACCTCTCACTGTGGTATTTTAGCACTTGCTAAAAGGTAATCTCAGAGAGTAAATACATGTCCACTCCTCTGAGTTGCCTAGATTGGAATTTGTCCTTTAATTCCATGTTCTGGTGGGATTGCTTATGTAACAGATTTTTTTTTTTTTTTTCCTTCCTTAAACTAAGGTTATAATTCCATGGTACATAGAATTAGGCAAACATTTCATATCATAAAACTACTGCCTGTGGGTGTGATGGGCTTTGGGCCAGCATCTATGAACAGACAAATGCTTTTTGTCATTTTGAGGAGTTAGGAAATCAGACAGATCACACAGAGATGAGAAATAGTAAATGTGTTTAATTAAAAATTATTTTCTCAAGATGTTTTCAACAAAAATATTGAACATTGGAAATGTTGGAACACCTTCTTCAGCATGGCAAATGTAGGCCAGCAGGCCTGCTTTAAAGGAGTAAGGGGGAGGAATGGAAACAAAAGTGGATAAAAAGTTCCCGAAAAACCCAAATGTGTCTCTATTTCTTAGGGAAGCAATGAGTTTAACACACATGTTGATGGAGAGGGTGATACACTTCATGTTCACAACAAGGGCTTGGCAGGCACAATTTGAATGGCTGCATGAGGCACGCATGCACAGTGTCATTTTGGTGTCTTGTGCTAGGGTGGCTTTTGAAGGAGCAGTGGAAACCACCCATGAGCAAGCTGGTGAGCTGCCCTCTGATTCTTCACAGAAATGCTTGTTAGACCAGCTGGAAAGCTTGATGCAGGCAGGGTATGTCCTCTTTCTGTAGGTCTGGGCAGCATCTGTGGAGCCTGACTGAAAGCAGCTCATCCTTCAAAGAGTGACACCCCACCAAACCCTGGCCGGGTAGTTCCTTCTAGTACCTCTATTCTGTTTTCTTCTACTTTGTGCCTGAAGGATGAAATTACTTTAAACTTGTCAATTCCACTTGCAGAAACACTGCTCTGGCCAGCCTCACCACTAGAAAAGTCAAATCTTTGGCTCAGGGTGGAGGGGCTCTGTGTCTTTCATCTCCTTGATGGCTCCAAGACCAGCTGTCCCATTCACCTGGGATGAGCTATGACTAAGGCTGATGGAGCAGTTGGCATAGGGAGCCAGCACCACCTCCCAGAAATAGCCAAGCCAAAGGGACACACGGCAGATTTTCAGTGGTGTTTCAGTGGATTTTCAGAAGGGCCAACACTGCCTTTCAAAGATGAGAGGGGTGATTCATTAGCTGTCCAAGAAACATTGTTTTCATCTGTAAAGCAGTCTCTCCTTTGGAGCTGGGAGACACACTGCTAATGCTGCTTAATCACTCATTTGGGACACCAAGATGTCTCAAGCTCACCGCAATCCTGGGAGGAGTTAGGGCTTGGGAGGGTAGTGCCAGATTTCCACACTGTTATCCCAGCTCTGGGCAGGTTTTCTCTGGGGCCATAAGCTGGTCATTTCTGTATTTCTACCTTCAATTGCCCACCTGAATGAATTAAAAATGGGCTTTGGTGATTAGTTGTCTAATAAATTATATTGTGCTTTGCATATGCAGCACATGATTTAAGCATCCCCGTGGCAGTTCATTAAAAGCCCTAGAGCCACTGTATAACAACAGGTAAGCACATAAATTTTGGCAGCCCCACTTTTGCAGATGCATCTGGTTACAAACAGAATTTAATGTGACTTCAAATAAACCATGTGAAAACAAGCTCTTCCATTTGTCTGGATTAGCATAAGCTCTTCCTCTCCTCATCTCATTTCCCGCATGTTTGAACTACAAACACAGCTGAATTTGAATGTAATCCTCATGTCTGTACCAACTCATCTTCACTGACAAAAGCGCATCATTAAGAAATAGTAGTGTAAGAAGGGGGGGGACAGACTAGCCTCCTGTTTTTAAACATGATAAAAGCAAACCCATCCAAATCTGTGTTAGTGAGTAAAAATTTATTCCCTAAGCACAATAAAAGGTATCACAGCCCATACAGGCATTAAATTAAAAAAAAAAAAAAAAAAAAAAGCAGCATTTCTGCAAGTTTGGGATGCTTTTCTCAGTTCATAAACACTTATTACATGTAAGCAGAACCAGTGCCTGGAGAAAATGTGCTGTTTAACCTATTAACCTATTATTGATTACTTTTACAATCTTCAGAAGCAGCCAGATTGTGTTTCAGGGCAGAAATGGAGAAGCTGAACGTGCAGAGCATACTCTGGAGAGCTGCCAATTCCACCTGTAAGGTAACAGGGGGTTGATCCAAGCCCAGTGGACCTGTGAGAGGCAAGTGGTCATTACCTGATGCCCTGATCAGGTAGCAGTGTGCAGTCAAACAGCGTATGTTTGTTTCGGGGATGGAGGTTTTGGGGGTTGCTACAAGATGAGCTGCTGCAAGAGACATTTCTTTAAGACAAGGATGAGTGTCTAGAACCTGAAGCAACTCATCACCTGGAAGTTATAGAGAGACCCTGAAGACTGATCCAGCTGTAGCTTGCTTTGCCCTGGCAAAGTCTGGGACTGTGGGAACTACAGCCAAGTGCAGCTGCAACCAGACCTGAAAGTGGTAAAAGTGACTTCAGTGTAGAGACCTAAAAATCACTTTTCAGGAAGATTTTGAAAACCCTTCTTCCCCAATTTAGATACTCCTCTGTTATTGCCTGTCCCACCTTGGAGAAGATAGTGACCACTGAAAGAGATGGGTACTGAAGGCACAGAAATGTGTAGATTGATCATATATCCACTGCCACAATAAATGCAGAGAGAAGTGAAACATCAGGGTTGGCCTGATGCAGCTCTTGTGCTGTGGCAAGAGAAAATACACAAGGAAACCTGATTGTCAGAGACATCAGAGTGGCCATACTGAGTCAGACTATTTGCCAATTTGACCCAGTATTGAGTCTCTGACCACAGACACAGTGGACATGCAAGCAAGAGTGCAAGAACAGGTTAGGTCTGTTTTCCCAGAATATTCTCCCAGCCTTTGAACATTTGCGGCTCCTGATTCAGAAGAGTTATTCTGGTATTTAGAAGCTGTAGTGGATGTTTGTGAATTCACCCAGTTGTTTTAGGTCCAAAGTGGATATTTTACCCTGTCTCTGTGAAGAACTGTTTCCTTTTGCCAGTTCTGCCCTAGCCACTGTCTGGTGTCGCTGCATCATGGTGGGACATCAAACTCATGTGGGTCAGCCAACTCCCTGTCACTTCCTACCCACCCTTCAGTGATGCTTGGTGGACCTAGAGCACACCAGTCCCAGTCGTCCTTTCCTGGGTTGGAGAGTCTCCGTGGCTGCTCCTTGTGTAAAAGCCATTCCACACTTCTGAATATCCTGGTAAACCCATCTCTGAATCTTTTCCCATACTCTTATTTTTGGGATGAGGACAGGTGTGTTCTTTGTGGAGCAATACTACATTGTACCAGCACTACCTCTGTTGCTGAGCCCAGTCTTTTATCCAATACTAGTAACTTTTCTGAAGATGCCCACCTCCTCTGCAGCTGAGAACCAGAGCACAGCTGGCTACAGGGCACTCACCAGCCCCCAGCAGTGATTTTGGCAGGGGGAACAATTGTGCCACCCCTGCCCTTCCTGGTTTGGAGCTGATTGCAGGAGCAGATCCCTGCAAAACTGGCCAAGCTGGGGACAGGGAGAGAATTCAGAGAGGAAGATGCTTGAGGGATAAACACTTCTGAGACCCCAGCCTTTTCCTCACAAGTTTAATACTTGATGGCATAACAGTAATATTTTTCCCCCAGTATGCCAGCCCTGTGAAATGAATGTCATCCTTTCCGTGTTGCTCAGATTCACAACAATGAGCTTTGTTTTTACAGGCTGCCCAGGCTAATTGCTGTGCCATGCTGGGAGCTTACAGCCAGTTTCATGGCTCTGCTGCACATCATCTCAGCCAGCACTTTTCCAGCATTGCTACTTTATAAGCACCTCCAGCCCCATCAAACAGCTACGTGTGTTTCTTCATTTCTTCTGGGTGTTTTAGCTGGTGTTGTTCAGGTTGGATTTTATTACTATATCCTCCAGATAAGGCTGCTGCCTCTATGATAGAGTTTTTGCCACCTACTGTGAGATTAGCTGCAAATTTAATTTGAGAGGTATTAATCTCCTCTTGATACCTACCATTAACAGCAATAAAAGTAGAAATCACAACTGAGATTCCCAGAACCCTTCAGGTACCTGGCCTTATTTCAGTATACAGCTGTTGATTGTTCAGTTTTATCTATTTACAGTCCTTCAAGTAGTGTTTCGTATACAGAGCAGCTCTCTGACATGCTATTAATCACCTTCTTTGAAATGACTGTAGAAAAGATATTGGGCCAGGAGCCAGCAGTTTCGGGATCATGTTAACGGTTTGCTGTCGTATTTCAATCACTTGCACTGTGCAAAATAACCCAAGATGTCCCTCCCTCAGGGTATTAAGTAAAGATTGCAGCCCCTGTGATAAGGGAAGATTCTGAAAAGCATTAATCTGAAGGGAGCAGTTTGGTGGGAAATACAAGGCAGGAGCATCGCTGAATCGCCCGTTCTTGCACAAGGATTGCATTTTTTGGGGGCATGCACTTTTTAGGAGGAATCCTCTTTCCCCAGCATTCTGTCATTGCTACAAATATTGGGGTGCTTTTCAACATCCAGAGCTTTCAGTTTATACAGATTTAGAAAATCCTTAATTAAACAACAGAAGGCATATTATCCTGTCTCCTTTCATCAGCTTGGTACCCATCAACTACAGCTGGCACAAACCAATTATCCCTGTGGCAACCACAGCTTTTGACAGCTCTTGACACAGACCGTTTTCAATTTGTAGGCACCCCATGCTATTTTTATGCTTCTGCAGATGATGGATGCACTCTGCACCTTCTTCTCTTGGACTTGTGCTGTGGCAGTCAGGAGGGGGCTTTGGTGCTGCCCTTCACCAACAGCAGCAGCCAAGGCTTCCAGGACAGCGGTCACAGTGCAGTGCAGAATTTGGCCATCTTCATCCTTAGGAAGCAGGCTGTTTCCATCGGCTGAAGCTCCACCTTTCTCACAGTGGCTGTCATTCCCTTCAGCCCAGCACTGCCAACGTCAGTGACTGTACCCTGAGATAAGCCTGTATGATGGAACTGCCCTGCTGTGACACCCATGCCACTGTGCAGGCACTGGGATGTTGTCTCAGACTGCCTACAAAGTGCTGCAATCGCCTGTTGGCTGCGGAGCAGTATGCAACGTGAGGGAGACCTGTTGCAATATTTGACAGGAAGGGAAAAAAACCAAACCGTGAGGTCTTTCAAGTTAGCAACGTCAGTTCACAGCTAATTAGAAGGCAGGAGTCTCTTTGTGGGCTAGTGACCAGACTGGCTCTGCTTCGTGGCTGCCTGCAGCTGACAAGGAGCCATAGATGACTGGGAGCTCAGGCTTTGGGCTGGGTGTCACCACCCCACTCAATGGCAGAGCCGGCCAGCAGTTCAGCTGTCACCTCCCGGGCAAAGATTGTCTCCCAGCTCAAAGGGAGATTTAGCATTTCTCTTACTTTGATCCATTTATCCTTCTCCAAGAGCCCAAGCCAAAAGCCATTGACTTAAATGGGCTTTGCATTGGGTTTCCAATTTGTTGCAATGAGACACATATGAAATTGTCCCAGATTTCCTCATTTATTGGAGTCTTACTTGTGTTCCTCTGTACTTAGTTCCATGATTCAACAGAAATCCGAAGCATGTAGTAGGAGATAGTTACTGCCTTAAGGACAAAAAAATTGTATTTTTCTTTGAAACATCTCCCCGCGGATTTTTAGTCCAAATCTCTTCTCATGGAAATCAATGAGCATTTTAGAAGTGAGATCAAGGAGGATCCAGAGCAGAGTCCCTCAACACTTTTTGTTTACCTCAGCTGGGCTGCAAGCCTCGGTTACTTTTTTCTTTTAACAGAACACCGTGTTGGCACATTTTCTGGATAAACCTGCAATATACAGACTTTTAAGGAATCAATGTAGAGATTGTCAAAGAGTCAAGAGTCGTGATTTCCCACACACACAGAGGATGGTTGGCTTGTTTTGGGGTTTTTTTAAAATGAAAAGCAGAATAGCAAGTAAGAATCTGAGGAGTAGGAGAACAATTGTATTACCAAATGCAGAACATTCTTAAATTCCTTGTGTTTACCTTTAAAAGAAAAACTCTAAGAGCTTGAAGTTGATATTTTATATGTTGCATTTGTGGGTATTTTCAAAAAAAAAAAACATTTAGAGAATTTTTTCCTCAAGTATCTCCACAGGTAATTAACTGGGTTGACCTTTCAAAAATTGTATCTTTAGTAGAAAGATAATACTTTGTAAAGTTCCATAAAATTGTATGGATTTTTGTGAAGTTGGATGGCACAGGCAAAAGTTTGAATACCCCTTTAATACACTGGTAATTTAGGCTCTATAATTTTAGCCACTGGAGGGCTCCCCAATTTTTTAATTAATTTAGTAGGACATATAGTATGAAAGAATGGAGGAAGAATAGAAAGCAGGGTGGTCCTAGTCACTACAATCATCTCCACAAATACTAAATTTAATGTGAATTCCAGGTATTCCTTGGCACAATAATTCAACCAAAATACTGGGAGAAAATAATTTTAGTATTTTTGGTAGAATAAATAGTTCACTATGAGTTGACCAACCAGCAAGACTGAGTGTAATTTTTTAGCTAGATATGCATAAAAAATAAAGTTTCAGGACTTTATAGCATTACACAATCAGGTGAATTCCCACAAAGTTTACTCTAATATATCAGTACTTTAATATATCAGTTTTTCATTTGGGTGTTTTAGTTATCATTGCCGCTTCCCCATGCTCCCAGCCTACCACCTCACCTCTATACTGCCACTTCACTGATACCCTTTCCAGAGGCAGCTGCTCAGAAAAACTGCCTTGTTTTTTCTTTTTTGTTTGGGTTTGGTTTTTTGGTTTTTTTTTTTTTTTGTTTTTTTT